>NW_011212663.1:1156-2305 GCF_000146605.3 Meleagris gallopavo
GGCGGCCAACACCGACCCCATAGAGCTGGGGGACAGAGGGAGACCCCAGACCCATAAGTGGGACCCACAAGTGAGACCCCAGACCCAGAAGTGGGACCCACAAGTGAGACCCCAGACCCATAAATGAGACCCCATAAGTGGGACCCCAGACCCATAAGTGAGACCCCAGACCCAGAAGTGGGACCCACAAGCGAGACCCCAGACCCAGAAGTGGGAGCCCATAAGTGGGAGCCCATAAGTGGGAGCCCATCAGTGGGACCCCAGACCCAGAAATGAGACCCCAGACCCATAAGTGAGACCCCAGACCCATAAGTGAGATCCCATAAGTGGGAGCCCATCAGTGGGAGCCCATAAGTGGGAGCCCATAAGTGGGAGCCCAGACCCATAAGTGGGACCCATAAGTGGGAGCCCAGACCCAGAAATGGGAGCCCATAAGTGGGAGACCCATAACTCAGACCCCAGACCCATAAGTGGGACCCATAAGTGGGACCCATAAGTGGGAGCCCATCAGTGGGACCCCAGACCCAGAAGTGGGAACCCATAACTCAAACCCCAGACCCATAAATGGGAACCATAAGTGGGACCCATCAGTGGGAGCCCATCAGTGGGAGCCCATCAGTGGGAGCCCAGACCCATAAGTGAGACCCCATAAGTGGGACCCCAGACCCATAAGTGAGACCCCAGACCCATAAGTGGAACCCTATCAGTGACACCCCAGACCCATAAATAAGACCCATAAGTGAGACCCCAGACCCATAAGTGGAACCCCAGACCCAGAAGTGAGATCCCAGAAGTGAAACCTCAGACCCATAAGTGGGACCCATAAATGAGACCCCAGACCCATAAGTGGGACCCCAGTCCCAGAATTGGGACCCATAAGTGAGACCCCAGACCCATAAGTGGGACCCCAGAAGTGGGACCCCATAAGTGGGGCCCCAGACCCATAAGTGGGACCCATAAATGAGACCCCAGACCCCACAAATGAGACCCCATAAGTGAGACCCCAGACCCATAAGTGACCCCATAAGTGAGACCCCAAACCCATAACTGAGCCCCCAGACCCATAAGTGACCCCATAACTGAGCCCCCAGACCCATAAGTGACCCCATAAGTGAGACCCCAGACCCACGTGCGCCCCATACCCGCCCC
>NW_011212664.1:0-550 GCF_000146605.3 Meleagris gallopavo
CTGGATCCAGGTGTGGGGTGGGATTTGGGGTCGTGGGGTGGCAGTGTGGGGTGTGGAGGTGACACCCCTGGATCCAGGTGTGGGGTGGGATTTGGGGTCGTGGGGTGTGGAGGTGACACAGGGGCCGTGGGACCCCCTGGATCCAGGTGTGGGGTGGGATTTGGGGTCAATGGGGTGTGGAGGTAAAAAGGGGCCATGGGACCCCCCTGCATCCAGGTGTGGGGTGGGATTTGGGGTCATGGGGTGTGGAGGTAAAAAGGGGCCGTGGGACCCCCCTGGATCCAGGTGTGGGGTGGGATTTGGGGTTGTGGGGTGGTAGTGTGGGGTGGGGAGGTGACACAGGGGCCGTGGGACCCCCCTGGATCCAGGTGTGGGGTGGGATTTGGGGTCAATGGGTGGCTCTCTGCGGTGTGGAGGTAAATTCCATGGTGCCACCATCTCCCCCCGCCCCGCGTCGGCAATGCCAGCAGCATCCCCGTGCTGGCCCCATCCCCAGCCTTGCTGGTCCCCAGCTGTCGGTGTCACCACCCTCGTGTGTGTCCCTCCCCCC
>NW_011212665.1:0-535 GCF_000146605.3 Meleagris gallopavo
ATTGGGGACACTGGGGACAGGGGGCACTGGGGGACTGGAGGCATTAGGGATGAGGTAACTGGGACTGGTGGCATTGGGGGACTGGAGGCATTGGGGGCTGGGGGCGTTGGGGAACTGCAGGCATCAGGGACAGGGGCATTGAGGACTGGAGGCATTGGGGATGGGGTCACTGGGGACAGAGGCACTGGGGACTGGTGGCATTGGGGGACTGGAGGCATTGGGGGCTGGGGGCACTGGGGACCGAGGGCTGTGTGGATGACAGTCCCTTCTCCCTGCAGCTCCATGGCACGGCATGCTGGCCCCCGTCTGCCCCTCATTGTCAAGAGCCTCGTCCCCACGCTGAGCAGCGCCTTCGACAACCAACGCGTCACTGCCACCGCCTTCCTGGCTGAGGTGAGCAGGGCAAAACCCCCAAATCCCAGATCCATAGGGGCTGGGAAGGAACCTCTGGAGCTCCCCCAGCCCAACCTGGCTCCCTTCTTCCACCCCCCACCCTCCTGAATCCCCAAATTCCAGATCCATAGGGGCTGGAAGG
>NW_011212665.1:2680-3543 GCF_000146605.3 Meleagris gallopavo
GGCTCTCGGTCGTCCCTTTTTTTTTTTGGGGTTTAATATAGCGGCTTTGCCTCACCGTGGGGCGGGAGGGGAAGGAAGCAAATGCCTGTGTCTCCCTCTCTCCAAACTGATGAGGTGAGAGCTCGGTCCCTCCGCTCGCGGCAGTGCCGGTGACGGAGATGACAGAGTGGGAGCCGGGAGGGGACGGCCGCGGGGCTGCGGCGTCGGGAAGCGGTGGCAATGGGCCCTCCTGGCACTGCTGGTGGTGCTGGGTCTGTGCCATGGGGTGCCGTGAGGTGCCAGGTTTTGTGCCCTGGGGTCCCTTTGCCAGGTGCCAGCTCTGTGCCATGGGGCGTCATGGGCAGTGCCAAGGATCCCAGTGCCATGGGGTGCCACGCAGTGCCAGATCTGTGCCATGGGGCATCACTGAGTGCCATGGGCAGTGCCAAGGATCCCAGTGCCTCAAGGTGCCACGCGGTGCCAGATCTGTGCCGCCATGGGGTGCCAGGTTTTGTGCCGTGGGGTCCCTTTGCCAGGTGCCAGCTCTGTGCCATGGGGCGTCATGGAGTGCCATGGGCAGTGCCAAGGATCCCAGTGCCATGGGGTGCCACGCAGTGCCAGATCTGTGCCATGGGATGCCAGGTTTTGTGCCCTGGGGTCCCTTTGCCAGGTGCCAGCTCTGTGCCATGGGGCATCATGGAGTGCCATGGGCAGTGCCAAGGATCCCAGTGGCATGGGGTGCCACGCAGTGCTAGATCTGTGCCATGGGGCGCCAGGTTTTGTGCCGTGGGGTCCCTTTGCCAGGTGCCAGCTCTGTGCCATGGGGCGTCATGGGTAGTGCCACGGATTTCAGTGCCTTGGGTGCCACGCAGTGCCAGATCTGT
>NW_011212666.1:0-4525 GCF_000146605.3 Meleagris gallopavo
TTCCTATACTGCAGCTTATGCCGTTTCCCCTCGTCCTGTCTCCACGTACCACTGAAAAGAGACTGGCCTCACCGCTATGGCCGCCACACCTCAGATATTTATAAACCTGGATCAGGTCCCCTCTCAGTCGTCTTTTCTCACGGCTAAATAGACCCAGGTCACTTAGCCTTTCTTCATAGGGGAGATGCTCCAGGCCCTTCACCATCTTTGTGGCCCTCCGCTGGACTCTTTCCAAGAGATCCCTGTCTTTTTTGTACTGGGGAGCCCAGGACTGGACACAGTACTCCAGATGAGGCCTTACCAGGGCAGAGTAGAGGTGGAGGATCACCTCCCTCGACCTGCTGGACACGCTCTTTTTAATGCACCCCAGAATGCCATTGGCCTTTTTGGCCACGAGGGCACACTGCTGGCTCATGGCCAACCTGTCGTCCACCAGGGCGCCCAACATATGGTTTCATAACACACCGTAACATTCCATGCACTCTATTATCTGCTACTTGTTAATAAATTAATTCTTATATGCAAAGAAGTATGACTTATGTTATTGAAAGACAAACTTTCACAGAATGATGCAGATTATATTCTAAATCAAGTCAATCAACTTAAATATCCCAGAAGCTAAACAAAATTTAAGTTAATGAGTAGCCAATGTTCATTAGTTATTCTTTTGTTGTGTTAGGATCATAATAACTTTTCCAGTAGTCCAGGGTAAAATACACTGTTTTTAATAGTCTTCAGTACTAACTTTTATTTTTTGTTTTCCTAAAACTTGTGAAGAACTGTTCTTTTGATAAATGAATCACTGCAAACCTAGGGGCTTGCTGTCCCTCCATAAGATTAAGTCAATTTTAGAGCACAGTAAAAAGTTCCTTCTGTATTAATTCTCTAAATAAAAAGGATTGTTCAAATGTAATCACTTATTAACAAGGTATAATAGTCTATATTTTTAATTATAATTACATATAGTATTATAATAAATGTAATGAAAGGTAATGTAAACTAATGTGATGTGATGTGATGTAACATAACGTAACAATGTGAATAAACTGTGTTCAGAATTTGAACTAGGTCATAGAAGTCTAGCTTCAGTAGTTCTGCATACTGAAGTAGACTCAATTGTGGAAATCATATACAAATAAATTCTGACATTTGTGGTCTGCTCAAACTCATGGAGCAAAAAAAAAGTGTCATCATATGCACACTGTGACCTAACTATGAATGACAGCAACAATTTTAAATTAAATTAAGGATATGCAGATGCTACATGTCTAAGTGAATTCAAACTACTCACTATTTTGAGAAAAAAAAAGCCTTTTTTTTTTTTCCACGTTTGTTTATGGTGGAGTTGCAAGTGTCTAAAACTCTACAAAAGGTCATTAATGAACAAAAATTGTTAATATTAACAACAGATATATCAGATTGTTAAAAGAATATAAACTTTTTATATTTCATAAAAGTTAAATCCCCTTAGCTTTAATAATACTACATCTTCAAATAATTATTTCTTGCTGATTATCACAATCATGTGCTTTGTCTTCATTAGCAAGAGATTAAGCAGTCGGAGAATATTTGTACTTCCGAAATTAAGTAATAATTCAAACGTGTATTTTTGTTGTTTTGTTTTACTTCATTTTTATATTTATTTGCAAGTAGGAGATATAGCTATATTGCTCATAGAATCAATCCCATACTGCTATAATATAATAGTTATGACAGCTGCTAGCATGAGAAAAGACAATGTATAGACAAAAAATAGACATAAATATTTTTATAATGTATCTTTTTATATCCATATATGCAAATAGATACAAATTTATAAGTATATACATATATATTATTTTTTCCACAGCTACCTGTTTCCACGGCAATTACATAGAGAATGGGTGGAAGTTGCTGACAGAAGAACAGATATTTTTTGTAATGGGAACCAGGATACAATTCATCAAATTTTGTTTGAATTTCTGACTCTGTCACAGCCTATATTTTCAAAAGAGGCAAAAAATGTGAAAGAAAAAGCAAAGCTTTATAAGCATTATACAAACTCAAAATTAAATGATAAAAAAATAGAATTACATCAATATTTTTGCTTCATTTCAGAGAAACAATCCTGAAT
Source organism: Meleagris gallopavo (assembly GCF_000146605.3). Lineage (NCBI taxonomy): Eukaryota > Metazoa > Chordata > Aves > Galliformes > Phasianidae > Meleagris > Meleagris gallopavo. Next base: position 2,114 of record NW_011212666.1, read on the forward strand.
ACACTTTGTTCCCATTTCATTAAGTTACAATTTCTATTATATTAATAAACATTCAACCAACAGTATTTCTGTAAAGATTGAAAGACAAGAAAGATATTAAAGAAAAAAATATATATTCCCTTGACTGTAATTTCTTTGAATCTAGACTACTGTCAAAGCAATTGTAAATTTAAAAGATTTCTAGAGCTAAAATGGAAGCTGAAGTAGAGAAATGTGTGACTACTTCCTCTCAAACAAATTCATGCATCTGATACTATATGTTTTCAATATTTAAACTATGAAGGAATATAAAAACATGCAATGATAAATGGGTTCTAATAAATTTATAATGAAGAAAATAAGATCACCTTTAGGCTACTACACTATATGTAAAAGAGAAGACAATTAAAAATACTACTTGAAAGACCTCAGAAATAAATCCATTTATCAAATATGATTGATACTGGTATCATATAGTTGTCTGAAATTATATTTAAATCCAAAGAATGCATGAGTTGTTGCTATTCCAGCTGATTTAATTCATGTCAAACATATCTAACAATGTCTTTCTCAGTTTTATGGCGAGAAGGGGCAGTTTTCAACTTGATGTGAGATGTTTCTGCAAGTAACACACTAAATAAGAAATAGAAATGTAATGTGTAATTTCAAAGCATTAAAAATGGAGTTCATTCTGCACAATGTTTCATAGAGTCAATCCTTGAAAATAGATTCTTTGTTCAAAAGAATGCATTTTCACAAAATAATCATTTTTTAAATATAAATACATTTGTATTGTATGTAAATCTTATAAACGAAAATTCTCAAAATCTAAATATATCCCTGTTTTTATTATTAAAACTGGATTATCTGCATTCCACTGTCAGTCAAGTTTCTATCAATATTATTCTCTATGTTCTATACAGAAAGCACTTACAGGAACAGGAACCTTGGTGCATTAAAAAGGATATAGCAATTAGTAAAGTGATTTTTTTGCTACTTAAAACTGGCTGTTCAGTACTTTAAGATTTTTCTGCAACAATTAAATGCAGTACTGTGCTATCTTGTTACTGGAGGATTATCTCCCTAAAGCAAAAGAGGCAGAGGCTGATCTATTTTTCTACATTTTTGCTCCACTGTTGCCTTAGGAAATGGTACAACTATATTCTTAATCTGATACAGTACCAGGTTAGGACCTTAGAATCGTGGCTAGGTATTCAGTTAAAGAGAGCTGTAAAAAAAAATCTGTAGAGTATTGCTTTCCTTTCTTCATTTTCTGCATGACAGGTTTAGGTGTTAAAAAAAAAAAAAATTCTTCAGTACTTACCAAAAAGGAAAACTCATCAGTAAGACAGTAAGATACAGAAGATGATGATGTGTTTCAGTATAGTTAACTCTGACATTTCACAAAATTAACTCCGCAAGGAACAGGAAAGTGGCTCATCTCATTGAGTCCAGAGAATCTAAAACCAAATCTGATTTAAATGTTCTAATGACAAGAATTTCATATTCTTCTAACAACAAGAGTATTTCAGTAATACTGAATTCAGTATTTTAGTTCTACTTCTTGTGCCTCTAGCTATATTTTGAGCTGAATTAATGCTGTATGAGTAAACTAATTGGTTTTAGACCATGCCTATTATGTCAAGAAACCCAAGTAAATTATGGAGATTTTGTGTACCTTTTTAATTTTTTTCTGATTCATATTAAAATGTAGGCTGTAAGTGTCCAACATGAGCTGTGAAACTTCTAAACATGAAAGGGAGTATGTGAGTAAGTGTTCATGAAATGAAAGCAAAGTGCCAATTAAATGTAAGTGTCTCCAGAACTTAGCAGTCTTTTTTTGTAGGTGGTCTGAATCATGTTCTTAAGCCTGTAGGTAAATTCCTCCCTGTTCCATCTTAAGACTCTAACAGACAGTCTGAATAAACCCTCAGTGTTTAAAGATTTGCCGCTAGCTATGTCAGATTTACCTTAGGATTCATAAATTAGCATAATGGAATCTATGATGCCTGAATTAGAATAATATACTTTAAGGTTGACTACTAGGTCAAGCTTTGACTAGTTTCTGTAGCAAGCAAACTTAAATTTTGGAGGGCAACAGCGAATTTTTTTCCTTGGATTTTATCTGTTTCCATTATGACCTTAAGAATGTGACATTAAAGAACACATTTCCTTAGGATGATTCCTATTCTTTGTTCTTCAGAGCTTACTGTGTTTATCAACATGTCTGTTTTCTCCAGATCAAGATACATGCAGATGCAGCCGTAGCAGCTGCAATACTAAAATTAAGTCTTCATTATGATGTACAGCCAAACATCAAGAAATTGATAGTTCAAAGGACAGAAAAAAAATCAGCTAATCCACTTCAATACACAGAAAAAGCTTTAAAAATACATTTTTTTTTCTATTTTTTTGCCCAATAGATCTACTATA
>NW_011212667.1:0-659 GCF_000146605.3 Meleagris gallopavo
TTCTACACTGTTGTGGGATGCTTTACATTGATGTGGAATGCAAATTCCTTGGACAGATGACTTATGAGATTTTATGAGGCATTTGACCCAGAGTTCACAGATGCAGTAACTCCTGTCAGTGTTCATAACCAAATCTGTTCACCTTGCCAGAACCGCTGGCATGCCCAAACCATCTAAAGTATTCACAACTAGTATTAACACAAGAACACCACCAAGCTCTGTTGGGCATCAGTGAACCAGCAGGCTTAATACCTTGCCTCTGCAGGTGTTCAGAACTAAAAACTGCTTTTGTATAAACAGAAACCATCCCAGAGGAGTAAAACTGGCCAAAGATTTTGCCCAAACTTGCGCCAGTTGATAGCAGCTCAAAAGAACCATTGCAGCTAAAATGACAGCAAACCCAGAAGTGCGGGTAAGGCATCAGTTAGCTGCAAACTACTGAAAAAAGCCGGGTTACACAGAAGAAAAAAAAAACCCCTTTGAGTCTGTCCCCAGAGAATCAGTCTATTTTTTAAACAGCATTTCATTTAACTAAACTCCTGTAAGATATTTTATGCAGGATTATATTACTAATAATTTCCATGGGATTTCAAGCATAAGAGGTACCAGTTAGATCCTGCCTAGAAAAAAAAAAAAAGCACGGAAGTAAAGGGAGGGAG
>NW_011212668.1:0-588 GCF_000146605.3 Meleagris gallopavo
TCCTCCCTTTCGGCGACCTATCCATGAGAAGGAACAGAAGGATCCCTCAATGCCAGTGCCACATCTGGGTGGGTCAGTGTACCCCCCGGGCCTCGGTTCACAGGAGGGATCCCACTCTAGGCTTCTGTTACGCCTTGTGCCTCATGGGACAAGCTCCTGGGAACTGGGTGCAGTGGGAGTTGTACAGCGTGTCACCACAGACACCGAGCTCTGTGAGTGATCTTTAACTGCATGACCAGTTGCTTGCGTGTCCTCTGTTTCTTTCCGAGAGATGGGCAGCGTGAGACTGCTGCCTTCCTCATCTGCACAGGCTCTCCGCCTGCCTCTTTCGAAAGAAGGCAGGAGCACGGGATTGTAAGTAACCGCTCCTCATCAGGATGATGGTATCTTCAGGAGGCACTACTTCTGAAGATACAGCAAGAAAGTTTAGAAACACAGCCTGGGCTTTTTGCGGGGTGCCTCGTCACCAGTCTGAAAGTGCCATTCATTGGAAAAAAAAAAAATGACTACACACTTTCCAGTTCTGTTGCACGGACAGCAAAACCTGGCCTGCTGGGAGACTGCTGGGTTGCAGGTGAGTTTGTTGTT
>NW_011212669.1:0-1157 GCF_000146605.3 Meleagris gallopavo
CCTTCCTTCCTTCCTTCCTTCCTTCCTTCCTTCCTTCCTTCCTTTCAAATATATAATGATTTTGGAGCTTTCTAGATGTTTAAGTCCATATATTTAGGTGACAGCCTTCCCATGACATCTCTGCATCTCTTCTGAAACCTTGTGCAGTTCCTAGTGTTCCGTAAGGAGCCTCCAAGCCTCATTGATCTATTACACTGTTTGAATGGGAGATGAGTCATTGCTGAATCACATATGGAAGTTTACTCCAAAATGCTTGCCTAATATTAACTGCTGATCTCCTCTCCAAAACCTCTGACATTCAGGAAGTACCTGCAGATCTCTCAGTCCTTCCCCTGCCTGATTGCAGTACTAGCTGAGAAGAGGAACTGTGAAATGGTGCAGAAGTTGGCTAAGATGATTCTGCTTTCCAAAGAGAAAGAGATGAAAGAGAACCATCCTGGAACACTGACTGGAAGAGATCTCCAGGACATTTTCTGTTTTCCACTTCTGGGGAAGTGGAAAGCCTCCAGTATGAGCATAACAGCATCTACAAAAGACATTTCTTCCAAGCTGACCCCACTGCCTGATTACCAGGATGGAACAGCAGAGAGCCCTGACAACGGGCACAACCACAGTGCACCAGCAGCCTCCTGAGGCAAAGCCCGGAAGCCAAGGCTGTGATTAAAACACAGTGTTAACAAAGTCCAAAGTCTGTGACATCAGTAAAAATCCAGTGCACTGGTCCATAGTATGTATTTATTTGGTCAAGTTGGAGACTGCAGAATCTGCCAAGATCTGGCAGGAATACAGTTCCTAGCATTCAAAATATGATCAACTAGGAAATGTATATTGTAAAGTTTGAATGACACCCAAAACATTACTGTGATTAGCCTAGCCCTCAGATACTCAGTTTTCTCTTTCATGAACAATCTCGTGCTATAGCTGAGGATAACAATTAAAGGAAGACTAAATGTGTGCTGTTGGAATCATAGAATCACAAGGTTGGAAACGACCTACAAGATCATCTAGTCCAACCTCCTCCCATTACCACTGCTTCCACAAGCACTAAACCATATCTCGCAGCTCCTTGTCCAGACGCCTCTTGAACACTGCCAGGGATGGCGACTCCTCCCCTCCCTGTGCAGCCATTCCAGTGCCTGACCACTCTCTGAGAGAAA
>NW_011212670.1:0-1899 GCF_000146605.3 Meleagris gallopavo
AATAAATAAAGACTTTGAGTCCTTTGGGAAGGTGTTTGTATGGGAATTGCTAAGTCACAGCCTGAACCAATGATTGAACACCTGGTGAAGGGACACAGCCAGCCCTGGGAACACAGGTGAAAGCTGTGCAACCAGAAGAAGGTGGAACCAGGTTCCATCCCTCCCTGAACCTCATTTAAGGGCTGGCTGCCACAAAGAAAAAGAATACTGACCTTAGCAAGTCCAAGCTCAAAGGCACCCTTCCGCAGGGATTCCACAATCAGGGCTTGTGAGAGTCTCACAGGCAAATGTGGAATGACCTCATATAGGCTGGAGTACAATTTATTTAGATTGATAAACAACCTAATCATGTCCTCCTAAATCTGTGGAGGCAACTAAATGAGAAACAATGCTTTTTACACCTTTCTCCACTAGAAGGGAAGGTATCAGGACCATAAATAGGATTCCTTCACAGGTGTGGAGGCTAGATGATGTCCTCATACCATCTAAGAAATGTCAGCCACCTCAGGGGGCCCAGGCAGTCACAGCTGGGCCTCCAGAAGAACAAGACCTGGGGATTTCTCAACTCATGGCATGAAGGGGGAGCAAGTTCCCCCAAGGATTAGGGCCTACAAAAGAGACCAGAAGCTATACATCAAATTGACAATATGCTGGTCCCCAAAAAATACACAGAGTAATGGCATTAGTGGACACAGGAGCTGAGATGTCTATGTAGTTTATGGTGACCAGTCAAAATTACCAATGCACGAACCCTTATAGAAAGATATGGAAGAAAATGGAAGAAAAGTGATCCATGTAATGCAAACCTGGTTAAAATTGGGTGTTAGATGCCTACCTCCTCAGAAGTATAAAATACCTATAGCACCAATGCAAGAACATATATTGGGCATAGGTATATTGTGGGGACTGACTCTCCAAACTAATATTGGAGAGATCAGGTTACAAATTAGGAGTATTAGTGTCTGGATGGTACAGTTAATTCTACAGGGCTATGCAAAACATGAGCCCATCTGGGTGCCCCGGCTGCACTGGATCACTAATATGAGACCATATAGACTTCCAGGAGGTCAAGAAGAAATCACTCAAACAATACAGGAATTGGAAAAGGTGAGGATCATAAAACCAATACATAGCCCTTATAATTCTCCTATATGGCTGGTCTGGAAAACAGATGGGACTTGGCAGATGATAGTCAACTAGAGAGAACTAAACAAGATTACCTTACTAATTCACATGGCGGTATGCAATATTGCCACCCTCCTAGATGCACTGAGTAAGGAGTTAGAAACCTACCATTGTGTCCTAGACTTAGCTAATGCATTCTTTAGTATCCCCATTGCTGAAGAATTGCAAGACAAATTTGCATTCACATGGGAGGGTAGGCAAGGGTATATACATTCACCAACTTACTGCCATAGTTTGGTAGCCTATGACTTGACAGAGTGGGATAAACCAGACAACATTAGGTTGTATCATTATATTGATGACTTAATGCTCCAGTTCTGTGGACTGCCAATTTTCCAGGTACCTGGTTCTCAGAAGAGAACAACTACATGCCCCAGAGAACTTTGCGTTCAGAGGGAAAGGTAAAACTGCTCACGAGTCATGAGACTAGCTCTCTTTTTTTGCTGTTTGTCTTTGCAGTGCACTTTCCTAGCCATTTCACCTTCAGCTTTAGATTAAGGCCTTTGGTTTTGGACACTCATATTATTTATTAGCCTCAATTCCAATTGTATTATATTGTGTTACCTTGCATTCTGATATCATATTTAGTAAATCAACTTTCCTCCTCAGATTCTTGCCACTGTTTTATTTTTATGCCCATCTCCCTACCCTTCCCCAGGGCATGGGGCCCCCTGCCCCATTAGTCACATAACAAGGCCAAGCTGACCCATAAAC
>NW_011212671.1:0-1949 GCF_000146605.3 Meleagris gallopavo
AAGGCAATTCACCTGTGTGACCAGAAGGGGTGGAGCCTGGCTCCACCTTTCCTAGACCCCATTTAAGGGTTGACTGCCAGTAGGGAATGATTTCTTTTGGGAGATTACTCCCTTTGGTGTTTTCCTGTGAGCCTAGGACACGTGATCATTTTCATTTATTTTTGATTATCTCTTTTCACTGTGATAATCCTTCTAGTTATATGACCTGTAAAATACCAGCCTAACAATGCCACTCTGCTAATTGTACGTTTGTTGATTGTACATTTAGACTGACGGAGCAGATGCTGTTTCCACTACTCATAGGACTCTAAATTGCTTTTCCCACACCATACAAATCATTACACTACACAACATACTAAAAACATTAGTAGAAGGGTCCACTACTATTACAACTACAAGAGATGTTTTAGCCTTTTTGTAACAGGCAACCAGCCTGTCAATGAGTCCCAAATTCCCAGAAATCAGCTAATGATTAATATTGGGTTACCCGTCGAACTACTTGGGATTTTTCCCATATGGTCTGCAAATTTCTTTCTACATCTACATGGTCACACAACTTTATGAAGTTGCATGTCAGATAGAATCAATATTAGTCGTCAAGTGTGCTAGAGTAGCACTAGAGGTATTACTTTCTTTAGCTAACAACCTAACTTGGTAAATGTGGCTAAAACTTGAGCAGTACTGTTTCAAGATACATTTGGATCTGAGAGAGAGGATGTCACAGGAGCAGAGAGGCAAGCAAACTATGCATTCAGAGCAGCACAGAGGGTTATGAGTTTTAGTCAACATATGCACGCACACACACAGGCATTCATTTCAGACAATCCCGTAAGTGGGAGGCAGAAACTCCCTAAGCTAGTGCATTATTATTGACTCTTGAGAAACAGCAAACTGCTGAAAAGGAGAGAGAAGGAACATGCTGGCAGTAGATGTGATAGGCAGTGCCATCAGAGTGTGCCCTGCTTCAAAGGGCACTTTTCCTCTCTCACCCATCACAGATTGTCTCCTGCTTTTATTCTTCTCAGGGTCTAAAGGTTTTTTCCATTTGTACACTGCATCCACATGGCCAGTGTGTGATCCAGAGCCCAAGTGGAACACCTGCTTGGTTGTTAAAACAAAATAAACTACCAAGGTTAGCTCTTTCTATGGAACAAAATATTTGCAGCTATAGCCACAAATATCAGTTCCTTTAAAACTGTCAGAATACTTTGTTTCAAAGTAAGATAGCACGCGCCTTTGTCTCAAGTGATGCATGGCCATATTTTAAAACCATCGTTAGTGGGATGAAAGAGAGTTAATCATTCTATAATACAGGGTCATCCCTTCACCTGGGATTCCTTTCCAGGTTTTGTCTTTACAAATTAAGAAAAGGCTAATTGATAGGCTAATAGCATCATAACCGAGCGTTACTAATACACTAGAAGAGCTATTCCTGTAGATTTCAGCATTGGTAATGAAGAGTAAAAGATGGTTCACAGAAACAAAGGGTAAAAGATAGTTTACAGAAGCAAATGTGCAGAGGCTGCAAAAAGGATGAGGATTGCAACAAGCTGGGATTAGAACAATGTGGAGGACAAAGGTAAAAGTTACATGAACAGCTCAAGGACATTTGGTAAGTAAGTGGTAAGACGCCCACAAGGCAAGTTAGAACTGGATCAGGGGCTACCCCTCCTGCAGGGTCAAGAGTTTATAGCGAGGAAGACTATGAGCCTTCATCCCACGACCACCAGAAGACCCCCACTGCTCAAGGCACACGCGCAAGAGGGAGGGACCATATGCTGATGGGTTCTCGGGAACGTAATGAAAATGTATGCAAATTCAGGGAAAAATCATTGATTACGTATTAGTTCGGCCTATACCTGTATCAAGCTTTTGCCCTACGGTGTGCAAGTTAGGAGGAGCTATCTGTCATGGTTTCATGATTTTTCATTATCGGTATTCCACATCAT
>NW_011212672.1:0-1686 GCF_000146605.3 Meleagris gallopavo
GCCAAGTGCCAGCCTACCCCCTCAACAGGAAAAGGAAAGAAATTAAGAGGAAAAATTTATGGGCTGAGATAATAGGGAGATCACTAATCACCACTGGCAAAAGAGACTAATTTGGGAAAATTTGGTTTTCTGTCAATTAAAAGTAGAGTAGACTGTTAAGAAACAAAGACAAAAACTAAATCCTCCCTTCCTGTTGATTCTTCCCAGGCTGACCTTCTCTCCTTCTGCCCCATCTCCTCACCAAGCTGTACAGAGAGGTGGGGGATGTGGGTTGTGATCTGATTATTACAATACCTGTCCTTCCTCCTCACGCTGCTCCAAGCATAGGTCTTTTGTGGGCCATCTCAGGAGAATCTGCTCCAGTCTGGGCTTTTCAGAGGCAGCAGTGCCTTCAGGAAATGGGCAGCTGCTGTGATGTGGGTTCCTTCCTGGGCAACAGTGAATACCATTCTCTCCATGGTCCTTCATGTGTCTTCTCCATGGGCTGCAGGGAGAGCTGCATGCTGCAGTGCTTGGAGGACCTCCTGCCCCTCTATTTTCACTTTGGTGTTCACAGGGTTGTTTCACACACTTCTTTCCTTACTCCACGCTGGCCGTGCAGTGTTTTAGCTTTTCTTAAATATGTTTCCATGGAACAGGCACCACCTTCACTAACAGGCTTAACTATGTCTCATGGTAATCAGGGAGACCATCCTTGCAGCTTCCCCAGCTATCAAAACCTTGCCACACATTCCCAGTGAAGTAAGACAGAAGGAAAGAGCATACAGAAATGTAAGATATGACCACAACAATCTACTTTGTATTGTTTCTTACTACAGTTAGCTTCTTTGTTTCTTTTAATGTCAGTACAGCTACAATAAATTTATAATGATCATTTCCAAAAACAAATTACTGGATCAGTTTTGCGAAAGACAAATGAATTTTTCTTGGAGGAGATTGCGGAGTGTGTGTCTTAAACAACTTACAGAGAGATCAAGCTCCCTTTTCTAAACTTTTGGGAGTTCATAGGATCGCAGAACATCCTGAGTTGGAAGGGACCCACAAGGGTGACCACGCTCCAGGTGCTACGCAGGACCACCACTCACAGTTCATACCCTGTATCTGAGGGCATTGTCCAAATGCTCCTTGTACTCCAGCAGCTTGGGTCTATGACCCTTGCTCTGGGGAGCCTCTTCCAGTGCCAGACCAGTGTCTGGTGAAGAACCTTTTCCTAACACCCAATGCAGTTCTGAGCCATTCCCTCCGTCCTGTTGCTGTCACAGAGATCAGCAATGCCCTGTGAGGAGCTTCAGGCCACCGTTTGGCCTCCCCTCAGTCTGCTCATCTCCGAACTGATTGAGTCAAGGGACCTCAGGCACTCCTCGTACATCCTGCCCTCCAGATCCTTAGTCATCTTCATAGCTATCCTTTGATCCTCTCTAGTAGTTTTATGTCCTTACGTTGTGGCACCTGAAACTGCTCGAGGTGAGGCCATACCAGTGCAGAGCAGAGCAGGAAAGTGGTAGATGGAAAAGATGGGAAAGGATAAATGACAGTGCAGATGAGGAATTGTATTTTTCGCCGTGTGTAGCATGCTGGAAATAGTTTTCTATTACCGAGGAGAGCTTTATTTGTGTATTATTATTTTTTTTTCATTCTTTAAATTGCTTCTGATTTTTTTTGAGTAATTCAATTTTAAGTTATTAT
>NW_011212673.1:0-1292 GCF_000146605.3 Meleagris gallopavo
TGATATCTAATCTAAACCTACTTTCCTTTACCTTAAAACTTTTTCCCTGGTAAATAGTTTCCCTAGTAAAATGTCACTCCTCATCTTTCCTGTAGGTGCCCTTTAAGTACTGGAAGGCCACAATGAGATCTCCTCAGAGCATTTTCTTCCACAGGCTGAACAAGCCCAGCTCCCCCAGCCTTTCTTCACAGGAGAGGTGCTCCAGCCCTCTGAGCATCTTCATGGTCTCCTCCGGACCCACACCATCAGCTCAGCAATTTTCTTGTGCTGAGGGCCACAGGCCTGGATGCATTACTGCAGATGGGGCTCTCACAAGGGCAGAGTAGAGAGGGACGATCCCTTCCCTCTCCCTGCTGCCACCACTCTGCTGATGCAGCCCAGGTTGCTGCTGGCATTCAAGCTGCACACTGCTGGCTTGTGTCCAGCTTTTCATCCACCAGAACCCAAACTCCTCCTCCACGGAGCTGCTCTCAAGCTAAAAATGTTAGTCGGGACTGGGAAGAAGTTTTTACACATGCAACATAAGTCAGAAATGCTCTATACAGTTTGCTGCTGAAGGATATGGGTGACAACTGCAAGAATTCGTCATACAGTTTCACCTGTCAGCTGAGCCAATTTAAGCTAATGTTTCATTTCTGCTTCTGCATGGGAAGAGAGTGTGCACCATTGGTGAACATGTCTCAGTTAACAAGTGATAAGTGTTTTACCTGCAATAACTTGACTGTGACGTTTTTATCTATAGCAAGAGAATTAAGGCAGGAGAAAATGAGTGGGAGACAGGAAAATACAAGATATAAGTGGATCCTTAAAGGAGATCTGGCAGAGCATCAGCAACTTGGACAGTGTGAGTTTTAAGGAGATGTATGAAGAAGGAATGATATATTGGCTCTGCGGACATCCATGCTGAGTAACTTTAATGTAGAAAGATGGAGATTAGGGACTGGAAGAAGTTACTTGTGGGAAAACGTAATAGACAGATGGATAACATTTTTGATGGAGTCAAAGCTGTGGCAATCATTTGAAAAAGAATAGGAGTTGGGATATAAATACTGTTATGCCTGGATGCTTGTTCTCTGTTCAGCTAGTGAGACATTGCCAGGATAGGACTTCAAAGTCATAAATTGGAAATCTAGAATCACTACATCACTTCAAAAATTGTTGCCTACATTTTTTTTTAATCAAATACCATTCTTTTTATTCGATTTCTAGTTTCTTGAGTCTGTAGGATTACATTCTGTCTGTATTTACTTATTTATTTTTTCTCCAGGACCGCAAAACTAGAAAGATTTCTT
>NW_011212674.1:0-1193 GCF_000146605.3 Meleagris gallopavo
CAACGGGAGGGGTGGGGGGGTGGCATGGGGTGAGATGGGGTGAGATGGGGTGATTTGGGGTGACATGGAGTGACATGAGGTGACACGGGGTGACATGGGGTGACATGGGGTGACACGGGGTGACATGGGGTGATATGGGGTGACACAGGGTGACACTGGGTGACAGGAGATGGCACAGGGTGACATTGGGTGACCTGGGGTGACACAGGGCGACATTGGGTGACAGGAGATGGCACAGGGTGACATGGGGTGATGTGGGGTGACACGGGGTGACACAAAGTGTGACAAGGTGACCTGGGGTGACATGGGGTGACACAAGATGACATGGGGTGACACAAAGTGACACGGGGTGACATTGAGTGACCTGGGGTGACAGGAGACGGCACAGGGTGACATGAGATGACATGAAGTGACATTGGGTGACATCAGGTGACACTGGGTGACATGAGGTGTGACATTGGGTGACAGGAGACGGCACAAGGTGACACGGGACGACGTCAGATGACGCGGGCTGCCATTGGTTGACGTTGGTTGACACAGGGTGACAAGAGGTGACACGGGGTGACGCTGGGAGACACGGGGTGACATGAGGTGACACCAGGTGACACCGACCATCCCAGGGACATCCGTAGAGCTCCAGCCGCAGGCAGACGCTCATCGCTCGGGGGGCACGGGGGTGAACCCGCAGTGCCACCGCCACCAGGGGGGGCGACAGATCCTTCAGCACCACCCCCTGCGGGTCCTCATTGCCACCGATCACCTGCGGGGTCACCCAAGGTGTCCCCAAGGTCCCCCCGATGTCACTTCACCACCCCGAAGTCCCCCTGGGTGTCCCCGAGGTCCCCCGTGGCATCTCAGCACCCCAACGTTCTCAAGGTCCCCAAGTTGTCCCCGAGGTCCCCCGTGGCATCCCACAACCCCAGTGTCCCCAAAGCGTCCCCAAGATCCCCCCATGTCATCTCACCACCCCAATGTCCCCAAGGCGTCCCCAAAGTCCCCTGGATGTCCCCAAGGTCCCCCATGGCATCTCACCACCCCAATGTTCTCAAGGTCCCCAAGTTGTCCCCGAGGTTCCCCGTGGCATCCCACAACCCCAGTGTCCCCAAAGCGTCCCCAAGCTCTCCCGTGTCATCTCACCACCCCAATGTCCCCAAGGTGTCCCCAAAGTCCCCTGGATGTCCCCAAGGTCCCCC
>NW_011212675.1:0-707 GCF_000146605.3 Meleagris gallopavo
TGCACACACTGCTGCGCTCCTTGTGCACACACTGCTGTGCTCCTTGTGCACACTGCTGTGCTCCTTGTGCACACACTGCTGTGCTCCTTGTGCACACACTGCTGCGCTCCTTGTGCACGCACTGCTGTGCTGGTGGTGCACACTGGTGCCGTGCACCATCCCCATCCAGCTCTGGGTGCCCTGGCACGCTCAGTGCAGGCATGGTGGCCACACTCTGTCCCCATCTGGCACCAGGATCGTGGGCCTGGGGCTGTCACTGTCACTGTGTGTCCTTGAGCGTGTCACCCCCAGGGAAGGTTCGGGGTGAGCGGTGACCGAAGGGGACAGCTGTGCCTGCAGGGTGGCCCTTACCCTGTCCCTGTGCGCGCTGCTCCCTCTCCTGGCTGCCGTCCCGCGCTGCCCTGCCTCAGTTTCCCCCGTGTCCCCATGGAGTGGGGGTGGTCCCCAGCCATTCTGTCCCTCCCATCCACCCCTTGTGCCCTCCCCCCCCCAGCCCGAAGACATCGGCCAGTCGCCCATGGCCTCCATGCCTGACGGGGACAAAGTGGACCTGGAGGCGTTCAGCGAGTTTACAAAAATCATCACGCCGGCCATCACCCGCGTGGTCGACTTTGCCAAAAAACTGCCCATGTTCTCAGAGGTAATGGGGGGGGGGAGTGGGTTTGGGGGTCCCACGGCCCCAGTGACACAGCTATGGGGGCGGTATG
>NW_011212676.1:0-2231 GCF_000146605.3 Meleagris gallopavo
TGTTTACAAGGGTAGATAGTGATAGGACAAGGGAGAATGGTTTTTAAACTGAGACAGAGGAGGTTTAGGTTAGATATTAGGAGGAAGTTTTTCACACAGAGGGTGGTGACACACTGGAACAGGTTGCCCAAAGAGGTTGTGGATGCCCCATCCCTGGAGGCATTCAAGGCCAGGCTGGATGTAGCTCTGGGCAGCCTGATCTGATGGGATCTGATGGCAATACTGCATATAGCAAGGGAGTTGAAACTAGATGATCATTGTGGTCTTTTTCAACACAGGCCATTCTATGATTCTATGATTCTATGATTTTATAAACTGAACAAATAGTAGTTGGCAAGAAAGATAGACAGGATTTGTGATATTCTGTATTGTACCATAGAAATTTTAATTTAAAATGTTATTTAAAGCTCAGACTGATTGTCTAAGGTAGAAGACGTAAATATGACTGGCAGAAATCTGAATCTTGCTGTTGCTGTATCTTTGTTCTTGGAGCAACAATAGTTACGATATGCATAGTCGTTTTACACCTCAATAAGAACCTGAAGTTATATACACTGATCAGTTCCACTGATGCATAAAAAAAACTTACACTCTGTTAGACTTTGCATCTCATTAATATTTCAGTACTAACCCCTTAGGTAAAAAAAAAGTAATTTTTATATAGGTATAACTGTGAGCAACTCAGGTGTTATAATTACTATGCAGCACACATTATAGAAGTTGAATTTAGATTCAAATATGTTGTCAGTCACCCTTTATGTCTTTTTAAATCTGTTTGCAAGTGTGATTTATTTGACTTAATAGTATATTCAATTTTTATATATGTATACAGAATGTATGCAAAGGTTTGCATTTACAAGTCTGAAAATTCTAATTAATTTACCAGCCTTTTGAAGTTCACATGCATAAATATGGGATGAAAATAAATCCATATGAGCTTAGCTCTGATTTATTCTACATGGTACTCTTCATCACAACGCCAATATTACTAGTGGTTTGAAATCAGTAAAATTAGAATCTCCAATTAATAAATAGCTTTTCCCACTTTTTTCCAATATGTGCTGTTTACCAGGAAGTTCTCTCTCCAGTTTGTAAACCTGCTTCCGTTCTGAGGTATGTATGATTAAAAGTGGCTCTTTACACTTCTCCCTAGTGATCAATCAGCAGAGAAGGCTACTAGCAGGATATGATTGCCTTCTAGGAAAAGACACACACTAGACTTCCCAGTGTTTTCTTGAACAATTCCTCTTGATTTCAATAGCAATTTGTATCAAGCAGGAATCATGAATCATGATGTTTGGCCCAAGAGGTCTTTCTAGTTGTCTTTTTCTCTTTTTTTTTTTTTAATGGAAACTGAGAAAGTGAGATTTGCTGTGAGACTGAAGATTTGCATCTTCTGTATACACTGCATTTCTCTATGGGGATAGGATTGTCACAGATATTGATGGTTGCCTTGTTCTTAGACAATCTTGAGGGAAAGGTAAGTATTCAAATAGTAGAGCAAAACTAGCAACAGGGATGAACTAGTAGACCTCATCAGGGAAGATGAGGCAGTTGTTTTCACAACCAACACTGTCTCAATTTGGATACAAGCACTAATGTATATGTTCTAAATTAACGACAAGCATCTAAAGCTGTGTGGGCTAAAGTACAGCTCATCAGGTTTATGAAAGCCAAGGTCAGCAGAGGTTCAGAAAAATACCAAATGAAATTTTGTTTTCAGGTCCCAGTAAGTATGTAAGGTTAGGAAGATTTTTTGTTTTGCTTTTTTCTTAGAAGCTAATGAGCTCTTCAAAGGCAAAAATCTGTTTATTCCCATTGGCAACTAATATCCCCAGTGAAACAGATATGTGTTTTCCATTGGGGTTTATATCATTTGCTCTAGCGTTTATATTATTGGCTTGTGCAAAGGAAAGAAATAGTAGCTTGAGCACATAATATATTGGGCAAAATATCAAGAAGATTAAGCCACATGGTAGAGCAAAGTCTGATGGAAAACATACATTTACTGCAAGGAAATAGTTATGCCAGAAATCTAAGAAATTTCCCCGCAAAACAGTGTCTGCCTTGTATCGAGCTCTCTTACTCCCTTCTCCTTCTACGATTCTCAGCAGCAAACTGGGCCTTAACAAAAAAACTGGGCCTGAATAGCAGATTGCTTCAAAGAGATTTAGAGTGGCAGAGTAGGAACAGAGAAGAGAAAAGCTGGGAGTGGAGGAAATCTAGACACA
>NW_011212677.1:0-1600 GCF_000146605.3 Meleagris gallopavo
TATCTTCCGCTCTTTTGACTGAAACTTTGTTTTTCATTCTATTTACTTCTTCAGTTCTTAAGGACTGTCTGTGAGAATACATTTTTTACATTGAGTTAATTCATGTGCTGATCCAAAGCTAACTGAACTTCTCTGATCGGCTGCTCCAAAGTTATTACATCCTTTTCTGTATTCCTCCATCTTATGTTTAATATGGCGAGATTTTCAACAAGCCTGCAAAATACAGATTAACTAGACCTTCACCTTTAATGCTGCCATTCCCTGTTTTCAGAAATGAGAAATATGTCTGCCGACAGAATCAAGCTCTGTAGCAAAACTAGTTTTGTTCTCAACTCCTTTATTCCTGTGACAAGAATAAAAGCTCTGGATAGTTAAAGAAAAGAAAAAAAAGACAAAAGTCATGTGTATGACTGAACTGATATATCAGTAAAAGGAAAGCATTTGTACCAACCATTTGTTATTATACCTGATTTTCATTCCTGCTCAATTCAAAAGAGCTCTATATTGTGCTGTTAGCACTTGGAGAGTTTCATTTAATCCTTTCTCAGAAGTCTGGAAATGGCTCAGGCTGGCAAAGCTCTGATCAGCTAGGTGGGGTAGGTTAGCCATTCAGTGTACTCTACTATCACCAGTACAAACACAGATACGATAGGTTTATAATTTATTTATAATGGATTTTTCACATGAAGCCAGGAAACAGGGCACAAGATACAGTTACTAGCTGACATTAATGATTATCAAATCCTAGTGTAATACTAATGAATAGCCCAACATTTTTCTGATACTGATATGCAGCTTGGTATGAAAACAATATCTAAAAGGGAGCTACAGGAAGGAAGGGGACAGACTCTTGAGCAGGGTCTGTTGTGACAGAATAAGAGGAAATGATTTCAAACTTAAAGAGGGTAGGTCTTTGTTAGATATAAGAAAGAGGATGACGAGGAAGAGTTTGTCCAGAGATGCAGTTGATGCCCTGTCCCCGGAGGCTTTCAAGGCCCACAAGCTGTGGTGTCCCTGAGAGGGACAGGGCAGTGGTGTTGGACTAGATGGCCTTCTGTAAGATATTATTCTGTTACATCATTGTCTCAAAGCTTGCTGGGTGATGAACAAATCCTGGGCAAGTCCTGGGCAAGGGTTGTGAAATCCTTTGTCTGAAAAACTTTGATGGACAAGTCCTAGACAAGGGTTGTGAAATCCTTTGTCTGAAGGACACAGATGGACAAGGCCAGGGGCAGCGAGATAAGTTGCGGCTAAATAGCTGTGAAGAGGTCTTTTGTGTGGCCTTGTCTCAGGATGATGGCCATCTCAGGGGGTACTCACATGACTCTTGCTCAGGCGCCCAGGGATGTCACGTAGGCAGGAGGAAAAGGAGAATAAAAGAGGAATCGAAAACCATGAGGATAGGTGTCTGCCGTCAGATCCCTCACTGCGGAATTCCAGCATGCTTGGCGGACTCTTCTGGGCCTGCTACCTGAAACTTTGCTGCTTCCTCCTTGATTGGCTCCGCGACTGCAACCTGCTTGCTGCCCAAGGCCAGCCACGCTGCTGCTGCTCCCCCCCAGCTGCTTCTGCCTCGGACCATCGAAACGTCGTGCAACGG
>NW_011212678.1:0-952 GCF_000146605.3 Meleagris gallopavo
GATTAATATTGGGATTAAGTGGGGATTGGGATTAATATCGGGATTAAGAGAGGAATGGGATTAATATTGGGATTAAGTGGGGATTGGGATTAATATTGGGATTAAGTGGGGATTGGGATTAATATCGGGATTAAGTGGGGATTGGGATTAATATTGGGATTAAGTGGGGATTGGGATTAATATTGGGACTGGGATTAATATCGGGATTGACAATTAGGATTAATATTGGGATTAAGTGGGGATTGGGATTAATATTGGTATTAGGATTAATATTGGGATTAATTGATGATTAGGATTAATATAGGGATTAAGTGGGGATTGGGATTACTATGGGGACTGGGATTAATATTGGGATTAATAGATGACTAGGATTAATATTGGGATTAATTGATGATTAGGATTAATATCGGGATTAAGTGATGCTTAGGAGTAATACTGGGATTAAGTGGGGATTGGGATTACTATTGGCACTGGGATTAATATTGGAATTAATTGATGATTAGGATTAATATTGGGATTAAGTGGGGATTGGGATTAATTCTGGGATTAAGTGAGGATTGGGATTAATATCGGGATTAGCGTTAATATTAAGATTGGGATTAACTGACGATCGGGATTAACATTGGGATTAGGATTAATGTTCGGATTAATTGATGATTAGGATTAATATTGGGATTAAGTGAGGATTGGGATTAACATTGGGATTAGGATTAATGTTGGGATTGGAATTAACATTTGGATTAGGATTAATTAGGATTAATTGATGACTACGATTAACATTGGGATTAAGTGATAATTAGGATTAATTAGGACTAAGGGATGATCCGGATTAATATTAGGATTAAGATTAATACTAGGATTGGGATGAAGTGATAATTAAGTGATCACCCTAATGATCTCAGGCCTAATTAACCTCACTCTAACGACCTCAGTGCTAATTAACATCACACAC
>NW_011212679.1:0-1102 GCF_000146605.3 Meleagris gallopavo
CCCATTCACCCCAACGCTCTCTCCCGGAAGGGGCGGGGCCACAACCGGAAGTTTCCTCACAGGCGGCGCCATTTTTAAACACGACTTCTTCGCCTCCTCCCCCGCGCGCCGCCATTTTTGTGCAGAGCGCACAGCGAGACCCCTCTCAAGAGGCGTTTTCCCAACAGAACACTCCCCCGCCCGCCCGTTTTACCTTTATCCCGTCCGGGAAGGGCTCAGAGATCCCTCAGAGCCCCTCAGGTTCTGCCATCTTCAATCACCGCCACCTCAGAGCCCTGCTTAGGGCCAAACCCGCACTGCGCAAGCGCCTGGAGTACACCAGGAGGACACTGCGCATGCGCCTTTACCGTGGCACAAATATACGCATGCGTGGCGTTCCGCCTCGCAGGTCCTGGCAGGATGATAGTGAGCACCGAGCAACCCCCGTTATCCCAGAACCTCCGCCGCCGTTATTTCACATTCCTTTTTATTAATTTGATGACACTCCCCGGAGCGCCCCCGGGAGGTGAGTTGAAGTGAAGTGAGCGCTCATCCCGGAAATTCTTAACTTTCCCCTTCCGGGACGCGGCGAAGAGGCGGCAAAGCGCAGAGAGCCAAAATGGCGGCGCGCGGCCGGGAGGCGCCGTGAGGAAGCGGGGGCGATTTTGGGGCCCTCCTTTGGAAGCCCCGCTTTTGGGGCCCCCAGGTTGTTTTTTGTCCCCTCCTCTTCGAGGCTTTGCTCTGGGGCCTTTTCTGCTTCGAGCCGCCCCGCAGGGCCCGGCTGGGGGTCCCTTTGTCCCCTGCCCTGTATTGAAGCCTCATTGACTCCGTGTGTGGCTGAGCCCCCCCCCAAACCCCGATATTGGGGTCCCCTCTGTGACCCCCTCCAGTAATTCCCCCCCCATTGTTTCTATAGGACCGATTTACGCCCCCATATTGGGGTCCTTTTGCACTCTCCGCCCATTTACCTCTCATTAACTCCATGTGTGTGATTGAGCCCCCACCCCACAAGTCCCAATATTGGGGTCCCTCTGTGACCCCCCCCATATCCTTCTCCATTGCTTCTATAGGACCGATTTAGGCCCCCCCACACCGTACTGTTGGGGTCTCCTGCTGTCACTCC
>NW_011212680.1:0-1375 GCF_000146605.3 Meleagris gallopavo
CTGCAGGAACAGCCCATCTTGCACATCTGCCAGCCCCAGCACCGCCGCTCGGTGCTGCGAGAGGAAGAGGCGACGCGAGGCCGGACGCAGCGGTTACACACAGCGGTTATGAGCTGAGCTCAGCCTACGATCCCTCGAGCCCTGAGCCCAGCGGTGCTGCAAAGGCCAAATTTAATCTGCTCCGAACGCATCCACACGGCCACACAAATCCCCGCATGGCCCGATTCCCCGCCCAGAGCATCCACAGCCGTAATGCCTGCTCAGAGGTGAGCCAAGGGCCAGCGTGGGCAGCGCCTCCGGCAGCCCTATGGGGCAGGGATGGGGCCGGGATTCAGCCCCCTGGGGTGAGCACCCCGTGCCCCATGGGACGCGTGCGCCCGTCTCCCCAGCCTGTCTGGCTCCGTGGCCCCCCTCGCCGCCTGCCACCCACCCACAGCCCCGTTGCCAGCCCAGCTTCCAGGCAAGCAGCTGGACTCAGGAATGCAGCCGGATTCCTCAGCTTAACCCCTGCGCAGCCGTCGCGGCCCCAAAAACACCACCGCCCCCCAGTCCCCTCTGCTGCATCCCCAGCGCTCCGCACCCAGCTCACAGCCACGGCTGCTCCTCTGGCAGCGGCCACGCTCCAGGCACGGTGCCATTCGTGTCCGCGTGGGTGCCCGGCTCCTGGGTGCCACCGTTTGATTCACCGAGCGGGAGAGGAACTCGTGGGGCCAGCAGGCGCCCGTCTGCACCCGTGGAAGGCACTCACCAGATCCTGCAGGTAGTCCAGGTGCCGCTCGGTGATGATCTGCTGGCAGTAGCTGTTCTGCTCCGTCTCATGGATGCTGCAGATGAGGAGGAGGGACGAGAGCAGGGTGCAGCGGAACAGGGACACCTGAGCAGGACAGAGCGATGCTTGGTGTGGGGCCGGACCCCCGAGACCCCCTTCCTCATTAATCCCAGCTTTGCAGCGTTGACCCTGCTGCAGTCCTCCCACCCCACGCCCATCCCGCTACTTCCAACAGGGAATTTCCCATTCCCCAACACACGTGGGAGCCGCGTGGCTCTGGGCCATCCCCACGGGTGACAGGCACCGTGCCACCCACCTCCCAAAACCCTCTCCCACCCCGCAGACCCCCCCTAGCCCCGCACCCTCAGGGCTCTTTCCACGCGGCCTCTTTGGCATCACCCCAAAGTCCCCTCCCAGCCCCCCCCACAAGCAGCAGGGCGGCCCAAGCCCCCCCGTGGGCAGAGGGGCTCCTCCGGGGAGGGGACCCAGTAGACCCCACGCGTCCTACGTCTCGGCACCGATAGGGTGTGCGGGGTTGGATGGGTGGGGGCAGTTTCCCTGGGAGCCGGCCCAGAAATGCTCCCGGCTTGTGAAACTGCAGATGTC
>NW_011212681.1:0-1367 GCF_000146605.3 Meleagris gallopavo
GCACCGGCAACCCTATGGGGCACCAGCACCCCCTATAGGGGCACAATCACCCCTATGGGGGCACCAGCACCACTGTGGGGGCACCAGCATCCCCTATAGGGACATCATTACCCCCTATAGAGACACCATCACCCCTATGGGGACACTAGCACCCCTACAGGGGCGCCAGCACCCCACTATAGGGACATCATTACCCCCTGTAGGGGCACCAGCACTCCTATGGGGACACCAGCACCACTGTGTGGGGGCACCATCACCCTACAGGGACACAATCACCCCTATAGGGGCACAATCACCCCTATGGGGGCACCAGCACCCTACAGGGACACCACCCCCCTATAGGGGCACCAGCACAGCCTACAGGGACATCATTACCCCCTATAGGGGCACCGGCACACCCTGCAGGGACATCATTACCCCCTATAGGGGCACCAGCACCCTACAGGGACACAATCACCCCTACAGGGACACAATCACTCCTATAGGGGCACCAGCACAGCCTACAGGGACATCATTACCCCCTATAGGGGCACCAGCACCCCTATGGAAGCACCAGCACCACTGTGTGGGGGCACCATCACCCTACAGGGACACAATCACCCCTATAGGGGCACCAGCACCCTGCAGGGACATCATTACCCCCTATAGGGACACCATCACCCTACAGGGACACAATCACCCCTATAGGGGCACCAGCACCCCTGGGATGGCTGGGTGGTTGGGATGGCTGCGGGGCAGCTTTGCATGGGCGTGCATGGAGTGTGCAAGGGGCGTGCAAGGGGCGTGCGAGGGGTGTGCAAGGGGCGTGCAAAGGGGGGAAAGGGACGTGCGAGGGGCGTGTGAGTGGTGTGCGAGTGGCGTGCAAGGGGCGTGCAAGGGACGTGTGAGGGGCGTGCGAGGGACGTGCAAGGGGTGTGCGAGGGGCGAGGGGCGTGCAAGGGGCGAGCGATGTGCGAGGGGTGTGCAAGGGGCATGCAAGGGACGTGCAAGGGGCGTGCAAGGGATGTGTGAGGGGCGTGCTAGGGGCGTGCAAGGGGCGTGCAAGGGGTGAGTGATATGCAAGGGGCATGCGAGGGGCGTGCAAGGGACGTGCAAGGGGCATGCAAGGGATGTGTGAGGGGCGTGTGAGGGGCGTGCAAGGGGCGTGCAAGGGAATTGCAAGGAGCGTGCAAGGGACGTGCGAGGGACGTGCAAGGGACGCACCTCTTTGAGGAGGAAGGAGGAGGCGGCGAAGGCGAAGGACCAGCCGTAGCGGTACTGGAAGTATTGCTCCGAGCCGCTGGGGCGGTTCATCACCTCGTCGTTAATGCTGGAGATGTAGAGCACCAGGCCCACCACCAGGGAGAGCCCTACGGGGGGGTTATGGG
>NW_011212682.1:0-1462 GCF_000146605.3 Meleagris gallopavo
GGTTTTAAGGCCAGGGCCGTGTTTTAAGGTTGGATTTTGGGGTTATGAATGAAGGCTGGGGTCAGGTTTGGGGTTCGATTTAAGGCCAGGGTTGGATTTTAGGGTCACGATTTAAGGCTGGGGTCAGGTTTGGGGTTGGATTTAAGGCCAGGGTTGGATTTTAGGGTCACGATTTAAGGCTGGGGTCAGGTTTGGGGTTGGATTTAAGGCCGAGGTTGGATTTTAGGGTCACAATTTAAGGCTGGGGTCAGGTTTGGGGTTGGATTTTAGGGTCATGATTTAAGGCTGGGGTCAAGTTTGGGGTTGGATTTAAGGCCGGGGTTGGATTTAAGGCCAGGGTTGGATTTTAGGGTCAGATAAATCCAGGCTCCGGCTTTAGGATCACAGCTGTGTTTTAAGGCCGAGATCAGGTTTCAGGGCCTGAACTTGAGGCCGAGGTCAGGTTTGCCCTTCAGTTCTTCGAGCACAGCCCCACGTTGATCCCATCCTCCCCTTTCACCCCACAGGGAAGATGGGGAACTGGAGGAGGGCGAGCTGGAGGACGACGGTGCCGAGGAAACCCCGGAGCCACGGCCCACGCGGAGCCGCAGGGAGAAGGGAGAGCGGCACGGCAGCGACTCGGATGGGGAGCGGTCGCACCGGCGTGGCAAGCGAAAACGGCGTAAGGAGCGTGAGAAGGAGAAGAGGAGAGCCAAGAAGAAGAGGAAATCCAAGCACAAGGTGAGCCGGGCCTCAGAAATGCCCTTCAGTTGGTCTCTACGTCTTCGAAAACGCTCTTGGGGAGTTCCTCTGTCTTCAAAAATGGCGTTCGTGGGTCCCTACGGCTTCAAAAATGCCTCTTGTGGGCCCCTACGGCTTCAAAAATGCCCTTTCTAAGTCTCCACGTCCTCAAAAATGAGCTTCATTGGTCCCTACGTCTTCAAAAACGTCCTTTGTTGGGTTCCTGTGTCTTCAAAAATGGCATTGATGGGTCCCTACGTCTTCAAAAACGTCCTTTGTTGGGTTCCTGTGTCATCAGAAATGCCCTCTGTGGGTCCCTTTGTCCTCAAGAATGCCCTTTATGGTCCTTCAATCACGGGTCTCTACGTCTTTAAAAATACCCTTTATGGACCCAAAGTCTTCAAAAATGGTTTCCGTAGTCCCGACGTTCTAAAAAATGCCCTTTTATGGAGCCTAAGTCTTCAGAAATGCTCCTTGTGGATCTCTCCAAAATGAAGTTTGGGATGAATAAAATCGGAATTCCTCAAAGTGTGGTTGAAGGGAATGAGAAATTTGATGTAAGGAGAACTGGGGTCCTAAAAACCCAAAGTTTTCTAGAAAAATGCCCCAAAAAGCCCACGATGGGGGCTGATGTGTGGTTCCCTCACAGCGACACGCCTCGTCCAGTGACGATTTCTCCGATGACAGCGATGACTCCGACTTCAGCCCTGGAGAGAAGGGGGGGCACCGCCGGTACCGGGAC
>NW_011212683.1:0-739 GCF_000146605.3 Meleagris gallopavo
TTTGGCCCCATTTTGCCCCCCCTGCTCACATCCATGCGCCGCCATTCGCTGAAGCTGACGCCGGGGTCCGGGACGGCCACAGCCTCGGGGAGATCACAGCGCTGCCCACAGCCGGCCTGCCAGGACCCAGTCACCCCACTGATCCCAAAAGGCCCCACTGACCCCCATTAACCCCCACTAACCCCCACTGATCCCAAAAGGCCCCATTGACAGCCATGGCCCCATTGATCCCAATTAACCCCCACTAACTCCCACTGATCCCAAAAGGCCCCATTGACAGCAACAGCCCCATTGGCCCCATTGATCCCAATGGCTCCACTGATCCCAATGGCCCCAGTTGACCCCATTGATCCCAATGGCCCCATTAACAACAACGGCCCCACTGACCCCATTGATCCTAATAGCTCCATTAGCCCCCATTGATCCCAATGGCCCCATTGACCCCATTAACCTCCATTGTCCCCCATTGATCCCAATGGCCCCCATTGACAACAAAGGCCCCATTGACCCCACTGATCCTAATGGCCCTATTGACCCCATTGATCCCCATTGACCCCACTGATCCTAATGGCCTCATTAACCCCCAACGATCCTCACTGACCCCCATTAATCCCAATGGCCCCATTGACCCCCATTGACAACAGTGGCCCCATTGTCCCCCATTGATCCCAGTGGCTCCATTGACAACAACGGCCCCATTGACCCTGATGGACCCATTGACCCCCATTGACCCCCATTG
>NW_011212684.1:0-676 GCF_000146605.3 Meleagris gallopavo
CGTGTCGCAGTGGGGTCAGGGATGAAGGTGGCATTGCTGAGAGCTGGGGGGGCTTCGGTGGGGAGATGCCAGCTGCGCCAGGCTGACGTGGGGAATGGCCTCCCTTCCTCGTTAGCTGTGATTAGCATGTCAAGTGGGTGAGCTTCGTGGGTATGGAGGACGGGAGGGAAGAATAATGGCTTCAATTTTCTTCACCGCAGTGCCATTAATTTGAAGGGGAGAGGTGGCACCGTGCCCCCAAAATGGCACTGGAGCAAAGTGGAGGGACGGTGCCCTCCTGCACAGTGCAGATCCTAGAGTTTGGGTGGCACTGGGGTGGGCACTGCTACCCAATGGGTCCCCGCAGCTCAACCTGCGAGTCCATGGGATGGAGATCATCTCTGGTGGATGTCAGTGGGATGGGGATGATCCTTGGGGATGGGGTGGAGGTCTATGGGATGGAGGTGGTCCCTGGGGATGGGATGGAGGTCTATGGGATGGAGGTGGTCCCTGGGGATGGGGTGGAGGTCTATGGGATGGAGGTGGTCCCTGGGGATGGGATGGAGGTCTGTGGGATGGAGGTGGTCCCTGGGGATGGGATGGAGGTCTGTGGGATGGAGGTGGTCCCTGGGGATGGGATGGAGGTCTGTGGGATGGAGGTGGTCCCTGGGGATGGGGTGGAGGTCTATGGGATGGA
>NW_011212685.1:0-1942 GCF_000146605.3 Meleagris gallopavo
CCTTCACCCTCTTCCTCCTCCCCTTCATCCTCTTCCTCCTCCCCTTCATCCTCTTCCTCCTCCCCTTCACCCTCTTCCTCCTCCCCTTCATCCTCTTCCTCCCCTTCACCCTCTTCCCCCTCCTCTTCATCCTCTTCCTCCTCCCCTCCACCCTCTTCCTCCTCCTCTTCATCCTCTTCCTCCTCTTCTTCATCCTCCTTAATTCCCTCCACCCTCCTTTCTCCTCCTCTTCATCCTCTTCCTCCTCTCCTTCCTCTCTTCTTCATCCTCCTTAATTCCCTCCACCCTCCTTTCTCCTCCTCTTCATCCTCTTCCTCGTTTCCTTCATCCTCTTTCTCCCCTTCATCCTCTTCCTCCTCCCCTTCATCCTCTTCCTCCTCCCCTTCATCCTCTTCCTCCTCCCCTTCATCCTCCTTAATTTCCCTTCATCCTCTTCCTCCTCTCCTTCATCCTCTTCCTCCTCCCCTTCATCCTCTTCCTGCTCCTCTTCATCCTCTTCCTCCTCCCCTTCATCCTTCTTAACTCCCCTTCGCTCTCCTTCCTCCTCTCCTTCCTCCTTAATTCCCTCTTCCTCCTCTTCTTCCTGTTTATTTTCCTCCTTTTTCCTCCTCCTCCTGTTCGTTGTCGTCTTCTTTTTCCTCTTCATCCTTCCTTATTCCTTCTCTTCCTCCTCTTCCTCTTCAACTTTGTCATTCTCCTTAATTCTCCTGTTCTTCCTCCTCCTCTTCTTCCTCTTCATCCTTTTCTCATTTTCCCCTTCCTCCTCTTCTTTCTCCTTTGCTTCATCTTCACCCCCTTATTCCCCATCCTCTTCCTTCTTCCTTTTCTTGCCTTTCCTCCTCCTGTTCATCATCCTCCTCTTCCTCCTCTTCATCTTCCTCCTTCTCCTCATCCTCATCTTTGTATCTTTCTCTTCCACTTCGCTTCATCCTCATTTTCCTTCTCCACCACTCTTTTCCTTTCTCCTCCTCTTCATCCCCCTCTTTTCTTTCATCCTCTGTAATTTTCCTCCTCTTCATCCTCCTCCTCCTCCTCTTCTTCCCCCCCTCCTGCATTGCTTCCTCTTTCCTCCTATTCCCCCATTCACCCCACAGCCTTCTTCCCTCTCCATCTTCCTCTTCCTCTTCCTCTTCCTCTTCCTCTCCTCTCCTCTCCTCTCCTCTCCTCTCCTCTCCTCTCCTCTCCTCTCCTCTCCCTCTCCCTCTCCTCTCCTCTCCTCTCCTCTCCTCTCCTCTCCTCTCCTCTCATATGTACGACAATCTCATACTCAAAGAAACACTGGTGGGCTGAAAGAGAGTGAGTTTCTTTTAACTGAGTGCTCTCAATTTCTTTATAAATGTCTCCACTGATGACCTTGACAACAAAAATGATTTCAAACACACGTAGAAAATGTCAGTTTCTGTCTGACAGTAAGAAGAGTTCAGACTTAAAAATGTAACTTAAAGAAAAAAGTATCTAAGATGAAGTAGATTAATCTCTCTTTGTGTCTACTCATAGGACACCACATTCTTGATGTGTAGTACTGAAATAGCTATCACCTGCCTTCTTCCTTGATTTACTCTCCTAGATACCTGGTTGATTTAGAAAGCAGAACTTTCTGAATGGACACTATTTCTTAGCTCGTCATATTAAAAGGAGCTTTAGTTGGCTCCTGTTCATCTTGCTGGACAAAGCAGTGAAGTGCAACAGATCAGCTCAGAATCTGCTATGTATCCTATTCAGCTGCCTATCACAGAAAGCTTGCAACCTTCTTGGAGAGGATCAACATGGACAGGTAAAAGTGATAAATACTTTCACAGTCCTAGTTTCAACTGCTGCATTATGTTAGTCAAAATGGGATGTTCCATATTTGTAATAGTTGACAACTCACACTTCAAAGTAGATGTGGTCTAGCCAACAGGCAGCCGAGCATTACACAACTGTTCAC
Organism: Meleagris gallopavo; assembly: GCF_000146605.3. NCBI lineage: Eukaryota > Metazoa > Chordata > Aves > Galliformes > Phasianidae > Meleagris > Meleagris gallopavo. Next base: position 1,928 of record NW_011212685.1, read on the forward strand.
TTAATCTCCTGCAGT
>NW_011212686.1:0-885 GCF_000146605.3 Meleagris gallopavo
ATCCGTCCTCGGCTGTTCGGGACTTGCAGGCGGTCTCCAGGGAAACAGCCTGCCCTTCCTACTAAAGTCCCAAACCCAGGCGATCTTTCTGACAGAACAGAAGGCAAGAGCGGCCCCCGCAGCAGCACCGTCGGCTTCCCATGAAATCCGCCTTCCGAGGAGGAGCTGAGGGCACCGCCTGCTCCTCGCCTTTTCCAGTCCCTGCAGGATCCGGCATCTCCAGAACCTCGCCTGCCTTTCGCTGATGCGACGACCCGGTTTGCGGAGCCGGGGAGCTACGCTGCCTCAGGGATGCGGTGCCGGGGGGCGATGGGATCCCCGCAGAAAGTCACAGCTCCCCGAGCAGCCGGCGAGTTCCCCGAGTGGCAGCTTCCCGCTGAGCCCTCGTGCTCCGCCCTACATGGGGTCGGGACACCGCGAACTGACGGCCTGCTGTCCCGGACGTCGCACTCGGCACGGGCATGGGGACGGCACTCGCGGAGGACGGAGCGGTGGGAGCGGTGCCAGAGCTGAGGGCGGGCGCTCAGCGGTCAGTTTTTAAATAAAAGGGTTAGGGGACAGTGTGTGGTTGCGCGAACAAGGGGCAAGCGAGGTCCGGGCAGCATAGGGAGCGCGCCACGGTGCTCCCCAGGAGCGCACAGACACGGGAACTGCCCCAGCACGGCTAGAAGCACGCTGGGGCCCAAGCGCCAGTCGGGCAGCCCTTCATCCCGCAGCACCCGACGCCTCAGTGCCACGACACCCCTGCCCTGAGGGCACGCGTGCTTACGTGGTCGTTCCAGGGCTGTAGGGTTACGTCCCGCTGCTGCCGGCGGACCCCGCGCAGCCAGCAGTGCCCGCTGCGGTCGCCAGGTCGTAGCGCTGCCCTGCGCCAAGGACGCGCGG
>NW_011212687.1:0-1156 GCF_000146605.3 Meleagris gallopavo
AGGCAGGAGCGCCCACGGACACAGCGCGACAGCCTTTGTACCCTGTTTCCTCCCCCCTGCCCTGCTTCCCACTGGCTGGGCACTCCAGGTTCACAGTCTTATCAGAGGATTTACATTTGTTATTCACTTGTCCGTTGGTTTGTTGTCTGGTGTCAGTCAGCAGCCATCCCGTTGTTTCCAGGATGCCTCAGCGCTCTTCCTGCCGTATTGACGTGGTGATTTGCTTCCAAGTTCTCTGGTTTGATCTGGTGCAGGATATTCTTGCAGCGTGTATGACAAAATATACATATGTACAGCTATGCACACCTATATACAGAGCGTGCGTTCCTGGGAAGGGTAATTTAGAGGATAAGTGACGTAAACTTAAACGTAAGGATCAGAGATCTTGCCCCAAGCTAAGCAGAAAGACTCCCCAAAAGAACTACGACAGCGGACATCATGAAATAAAAATATATACTATCCAATTCTAATGCAGAAACAACATTTGATTCCCACATTAGGAACCTATAGGACCACATAAGGACCCTGTAGGACCCCATAAAACCCCTAAAAACCCAACATCGCCCCCTGCTGGCATCGTACCGCCACCACGTGGCTGCCAGGGCGCCGCCATTTTGGAACGACGCCGGCTTCATCACTTCTGCTCTCTACCGGCAGCGCCGCAGCGAGCGCATGGGCAGTGCCAGCCTCAAGCAGCGCATGCGCACGCTATGCTGCTCATTGGCACAGAAGAGCGCGTACGCAGTTGGCTCCCATTGGACCCCATTGCCACCCCCACTGAATCCCATTGGTTCCCACTGGATCCCATTCCATCCCACTGCCACCCCACTGGATCCCGTTAACACCCCATAGGATCCCATTGGACCCTACTGCCACCCTATAGGATCCCATTGGATCCTATTGCCTCCCCACTGAATCCCAGTGGACCCTATCGGACCCCATTGCCAACCCACTGCATCCCACTGCACCCCATTGGATCCCATTGGATCCTGCTGCCATCCCATTAGATCCCATTGGTTCCCATTTGACCTTATTGGACCCCATTGTCTCGCATTGGACTCCACTGCCACCCTATTGGATCCCATTGCATCCCTTTGGACCCTATTGCCACTCCATGGGATTCCATTGCCAACCCATTGCATCCCATTGGCTCCCA
>NW_011212688.1:0-960 GCF_000146605.3 Meleagris gallopavo
GCGGGCCCCAGCGTCACCGAGCTGATCACCAAGGCCGTGTCCGCCTCCAAGGAGCGCAAGGGGCTCTCCCTCGCCGCGCTCAAGAAGGCGCTGGCCGCCGGCGGCTACGACGTGGAGAAGAACAACAGCCGCATCAAGCTGGGGCTCAAGAGCCTCGTCAGCAAGGGCACCCTGGTGCAGACGAAGGGCACCGGCGCCTCCGGCTCGTTCCGCCTCAGCAAGAAGCCGGGAGAGGGCATGGAGAAGGCTCCCAGGAAGAGGACGACTGCAGCTAAGGCCAAGAAGGCAGTGACCAAGAAACCTGCCAGCGCTGCCAAGAAGCCCAAGAAAGCAGTGGCAGTGAAGAAGAGCCCTAAGAAAGCCAAGAAGCCAGCGGCAGCCACCACGAAGAAGGCAGTAAAGAGCCCTAAGAAGGCTTCCAAGGCTTCCAAGCCCAAAAAGGCTGTGGCTGCCAAGAGCCCGGCCAAGGCAAAGGCTGTGAAGCCCAAAGCTGCCAAGCCCAAGGCGGCCAAACCCAAGACAGCCAAGGCAAAGAAGGCGGCTCCCAAGAAGAAGTAAATCCTCGTGGAAGATAACTCTTGACCCGCTTTTAAACCCAACGGCTCTTTTAAGAGCCACCCAATATTTCCCAAAAGGAGCTGAAATACTGGTTAAACGATTTTCTTGGCTGCTTCCCGAGGAAGATCAGAGAAACGCGTTATGTTTTTTACGATGGGGGTGGGCGAGCGGGCTACGGACAGTGGCGGACGCTCCACCTCTGCGCCGCTTGGAAGCAGCGCTGCGATAGCTTGAACTGCCCGCACTGCGTGCGGATTGGCTGCGCCGCGGCTGTCATCGTTCTCCGGGAGCGCAGTGCGGACACGCTGGGCGTGGGGAAGTTGCGGGCGGGAGGGAAATAACACGGGCGTTCCTGTACTAATGGCAGGAGTTCTAAGCTTCGGCTGAGCTTTTTTTTTTTTC
>NW_011212689.1:0-679 GCF_000146605.3 Meleagris gallopavo
GGGGGGGGGGAGGAGAGAGGAGGGGGTCAGTGGGGTAGAATGGAAGGGGCGACACATAGAGACCCATAGCGACCCATAGGGACCCATAGAGCCCCATAGCGCCCCATAGAGACCCATAGAGACCCATAGACACCCATTGGACCCCATAGAGCCCCATAGAAACCCAATAGAGCCCCATAGAGCCCCATAGCGACCCCATAGAGACCCATAGAAACCCATAGAGACCCCATAGAGACCCATAGAAACCCATAGGAACCCCATAGAGACCCATAAGGACCCCATAGAGACTTATAGGGACCCCATAAAGATCCATAGGGACCCCATAGAGACCCATAGAGACCCATAAAAACCCCACAGAGCCGCATAGAAACCCAATAGAGCCCCATAGAGCCCCATAGAGACCCCATAGAAACCCATAGAAACCCAATAGAGACCCATAGAGCCCCATAGGGACCCATAGAGCCCCATAGAACCCCATAGGGACCCCATAGAGACCCATAGCGAGCTATAGAGCCCCATAGAAACCCATAGAGCCCCATAAGGACCCCACAGAGCCCCACAGAAACCCAATAGAGCCCCATAGAGCCCCATAGGGACCCCATAGAGCCCCATAGAGCCCCATAGAAACCCAATAGAGACCCATAGAGCCCCATAGGGACCCCATAGAGCCCCATAGAGC
>NW_011212690.1:0-1069 GCF_000146605.3 Meleagris gallopavo
GCCAGCCGTCCCCTGCCGTGTCATCGGGGCGGCGCAGCTCCGGCCCCAAAAGCGACGCCATGTGGGGCAGCCGGATCGGCCTGGGGGATGAACGGAGCTCTGACCCATAGATCCTGACCCATACATCTCCAGCCCCATAGATCCCAGCCCCATAGATCTCCAGCCCCATAGATCCCGACCCAGAGATCTCCAGCCCCATAGAGCCCGACCCAGAGATCTCCAGCCCCATAGAGCCCGACCCAGAGATCTCGCCCCATAGATCTCCAGCCCCATAGATCTCCAGCCCCATAGATCTCCAGCCCCATACAGCCCGCCCCATAGATCTCCAGCCCCATAGAGCCCCATAAATCCTGACCCATAGATCCTGACCCACCAGAGCCCGACCCATAGATCTCCAGCCCCATAGATCTCCAGCCCCATAGATCCTGACCCACCAGAGCCCAACCCATAGATCTTCAGCCCCATAGATCCCGACCCATAGATCTCCAGCCCCATAGATCCCGACCCATAGATCTCCAGCCCCATAGAGCCCCATAAATCCTAACCCATAGATCCCAGCCCCATAGATCCTGACCCACCAGAGCCCGACCCATACATCTCCAGCCCCATAGATCTCCAGCCCCATAGAGCCCCATAAATCCTGACCCATAGATCTCCAGCCCCATAGATCCTGACCCACCAGAGCCCGACCCATAGATCTTCAGCCCCATAGATCTCCCGCCCCATAGAGCCCCATTAATCCTGACCCATAGATCCCGACCCATAGATCTCCAGCCCCATAGAGCCTGATCCATACAGCCCAGCCCCATAGATCTCCAGCCCCATAGATCTCCAGCCCCATAGATCTCCAGCCCCATAGATCCTGACCCAACAGAGCCCAACCCATAGAGCTCCAGCCCCATAGATCCCGACCCAGAGATCTTCCAGCCCCATAGAGCCCCACAGATCCTGACCCACAGAGCCCAGCCCCATAGATCCCACCCCACACCCGCTCCATAGACCCCACAACCCCAGCCCCACATCTGCCCCACAGACCCCACAACCCCCCATACACCCCATAACCCCCAGC
>NW_011212691.1:0-1475 GCF_000146605.3 Meleagris gallopavo
CACGTCTCCTTGGGGTCTATGGGGTGTCCCCTGGGTGCTGGGTGTCCCTCGGTGTCCCCTGGGTGCCATCAGACCCACAGGTGTCCCTCGGTGTCCCCTGGGGTCTATAGGTGTCCCCTTGGTGCCATGGCACCTATGGGTGTTCCTTAATGTCCCCTGCAGCCTATAGGCATCCCCTGGGTGCGGTGGCACCTATGGGTGTCCCTCAGTGTCCCCTGGGTGCTGTGGGGTCCATGGATGTCCCTCAGAGTCCCCTGGGTGCCATGGAACCTATGGGTGTCCCTTGATGTCCCCTTGGTGCCATCAGACCCATGGGTGTCCCTTAGTGTCCCCCGAGGCCTGTGGGTGCCCCCTGGGTGCCATGGGACCTATGGGTGTTCCTCGGTGTCCCCTGGGTGCTGTGGGGTCCATGGATGTCCCTCAGTGTCCCCTGGGGCCTATAGGTGTCCCCTGGATGCCATGGCACCTATGGGTGTCCCTCAGTGTCTCCTAGGGCCTATAGGTGTCCCCTAGGTGCCATGGCACCTATGGGTGTCCCTTAGTGTCCCCTGGGGCCTATAGGTGTCCTCTGGGTGCCATGGCACCTATGGGTGTCCCTCAGTGTCCCCTGGGGCCTATAGGTGTCCCCTGGTTGCCATGGCACCTATGGGTGTCCCTCAGTGTCCCCTGGGGCCTATAGGTGTCCCCTGGATGCCATGGCACCTATGGGTGTCCCTTAGTGTCCACTGGGGCCTATAGGTGTCCCCTGGGTGCCATGGCACCTATGGGTGTCCCTTGATGTCTCCTTGGTGCCATCAGACCCGTGGGTGTCCCTCAGTGTCCTCTGGGAATGTGAGTGTCCCTTGGGTGCCATGGAACCTATGGGTGTCCCTGAAGGGTCCCCTGGGTGTCCCTTACTGTCCCTTGGGTGCCACATGGATTATGGATGTCCCTCCCTGTCCCCAGGGCCCTATGGGTGTCCCTTGATGTCCCCAGGGTGCTGTGGGTCCCACAGGTGTCCCATGGGTGTCGTAAGACCTATGGATGTCCCTCAGTGTCCCCTGGGGTCTGTGGGTGTCCCTTGGTATCCCACGGATGTCCCTTCGTGTCCCCACGGTGCTGTGGGTCCCACAGGTGTCCCTCAGGGTCCCCCTGGGTGCTCCGGGTGCCACAGGTGTCCCTCGGGGTCCCTTGGGTGCCACAGGACCTATGGATGTCCCTGGATGCCACAAGCGCCCCTCGGTGTCACCTGGGTGCTGTAGGTCCCATAAGGGTCCTCTGGGTGCCACAGGTGTCCCTTGGGTGTCCTTCGGGATCCCACAGGGCCCCCGGATGTCCCTTACTGTCCCCTGGGTGTCCCTCGTTGTCCCCCTGGTGCCACTTAGGGATGTCCCAAACGGTTCCCTGTGTCCCACGGGTGCCCCACGGGTGCTGTGGGGTCGATGGGTGTCCCTTCCTGGGTCCCCCCCCATGTCCTCAGTGTCCCCGTGGGTGAC
>NW_011212692.1:0-945 GCF_000146605.3 Meleagris gallopavo
TTGACCTTCCTAGAGCTTGACCCTACCAAGATGGCCGCCGCGCTCCCCTGCCTGCCCGCCTACATCCTCTTCCTGTGCATCCGGCGCGCTGATGACGTCAACGACGCGCGCCGGATGCAGTCCCTGCTGGGAGCCGCCATTAAGGGCATCAAAACAGTGCTGCAGGTAAAGGGGAGGGGAACCCATAAGGACCCCGGAACGGCCCTAGAGCGGCCCTATAGCGACCCCAAATGACTCCCCAACCCCGTAAGGACCCTCTAGGATCCCGTAAGACCCCATAAGACCCCATAGGACCACATAAAACCCCATAAGACCCCATAAGACCCCACAGAAGCCCATAAGACCCCATAAGACCCCATAGGAGCCCATCAGACCCTATAAGACCCTACTGCACCCCATAAGACCTCCTAAGACCCTATTAGAGCCCATAACATCCCATAAAACACCATAAGACCCAATAGAACCCTATAAGACCCCATAAGACCTCATTGGACGCCATAGAACCCCAAAAGACCCCATGGGACACCATAAGACCCCAAAAGACGCCATAAGACCCCGTAAGACCCCATAAAACCCCATAAGATGCCATAACACCACATAGAACCCCATAAGAACCCATAAGACCCTATAAGACCCAATAGAACCCAATAGGACCCCATAAGACCTCAGTGAACCACATAGGACCCCATAAGACCCCATAGGACCCCATAAAACCCCATAAGACCCCATAAAACCCTGTAAGACCCCATAAGACCCCATAAGACCCCACAGGACCCCATAAGACCCTATAAAACCTCATAGGACCCCATAAGACCCCATAGAACCCCATAAGACCCCATAGGACCCCATAGGACCCCCCAAAATGCCATAAAACCCGATAGGATCCCATAGGCCCCAGAGAGTCCCGTAGGCCCCATAGAGTCCCGTAGGCCCCATAGACTCCCA
>NW_011212693.1:0-1530 GCF_000146605.3 Meleagris gallopavo
GGGGGGAAAAAAAAAATAAAGTTACATTTAATCTTCTGTTCTCTTTTGTTATTTTATAACGTTACAGGATGTAACTTGAGCTGTACAAAACGCACGGTCCGGACCGTAACGGAACTCGTCAGGGCCGCCAGCACCGCCCCGCTCTGCCTCCTGCCCTCTGCCCGAACCCGGGCAGCCTCCGGTGGAAGGAGTGACTTTATTTGGCGCTGTCTGGGTGCCAGAGAAGGGCTGTGAGCCTCGGAGCACAGCACAGGAGCGCTCCCGTCCTGAGCCTTTGGCTGAATCCACGCAGCGGCACCAGGAAACGCCGGGGACAGCGCTGCCCGGGATGGAGCCCCTCGCTGGGAAACGAGCACATCGCGGCTCTCTGTTCAACACCTCTCGCTGCCCTACCGCGCACACACAGAGCGAGGCGCTGCCCTTTCTCCGTGAGGCACGGGGCTCCTTTCCATCCCACCCGCACCCGTTTCTGTTCCGCGAGGGGAAATTCCAAAGATAAAGCGGGGAAAAAAGGCACGGGGCCGTGGCAGCTGGGGTTGGACGGAGCTGGAAACACAGTGCGGATGGAAGGAAAGTCGCGCTTTCTCCACTGTCACGCAAACTAATTAGCTAAGGCAGCCCAAGGGGAGGGGAGAGGGGGGAGGAATTTTCTCAAGTTTCCCTTTGTTTACGGTTTTCTAACAACGCTGCCGCGCTCGGTCTGGGAAAGGAAAGTTGGTGGCTGGTGGAAACTCCCTCTCTAAGGAGATGGCTGTTTACCATCAGTCGTGCTGATGACGAGCAGTGATTTCCCTTACTGCGCCAGGGGAATAGCTGCTTAGTTAGATAGATAGATAGATAGATAGATAGATAGATAGATAGATAGATAGATAGCTGCCTGCTTGCCTGCTCGTCCATCCGCCCGCGCTGCCCGCCCTGTCTCCACTGCCTGCCTGCCTGCCTACGCTGCCCGCTTTGCCTGCCCGCACTGCCTGCGCTGCTTCGCCTGCCTGCCTACCCGCCTCTGATGCAGCCAACCTGACGTGCGGCGCGGCCAATAGGGTGCCGCCCCCGGGGCGTTGCTGCCAGCCGATTGGTTGGCAGGAGCCGAGCGCTGCGCAAAAACAGCAAAGCCGAGCGCTCTGGGCTCAGAAACTGCCGGCAGAGATCAGAGGAGCGGAGACGGGCTGGAGCCGGGACGGGAGGAGAGCGGCGGCGGCAGCGGCAGCAGCAGCAAGCAAGCAAGCAAGCAAGCAAGCAAGCAAGCAAAGAGAGGGGTTAGGCGCAAAAGCAGCAAGAGAGGAGGAAAAAAAAAAAAAGCAAAACTGATCGGCACGTCCATAAAACGCAGAGTGATGATGATGAACGTAATAATAGCAATAAAAGAAGAAAATGAAAGACTGTTGATAGAAGAGAGAAAAATCTAAGCTCTTGAAATAAAAAGAGGAAATCCCAGAGAAATCAGGGAATGAAAGTTTGGGTAGAGAAGCTGTTCTCTGCCGTTTTGATATGAAACGTTTTTACGGGTTATAATTTTTTTTCTTTTTTTTT
>NW_011212694.1:0-600 GCF_000146605.3 Meleagris gallopavo
GGGGTCCCATAGGACCATTTTGGGATCCCACAGGACCATTTTGGGATCCCACAGGACCATTCTGGGATCCCACAGGACCATTTTGGGGTCCCATAGGACCATTTTGGGATCCCACAGAACCATTCTGGGATCCCACAGGACCATTCTGGGGCCCCATAGGACCACGTGGCCGTTTCTGGGGTCCCATAGGATCATTTTGGGGTCCCATAGGACCATTTTGGGGTCCCATAGAGCCATTTTGGGGTCCCACAGGACCATTTTGGGACCCCATAGGACCACATGGCCGTTTTTGGGGTCCCATAGGACCATTTTGGGGTCCCATATGACCATTTTGGGATCCCACAGGACCATTTTGGGGCCCCATAGGACCATTCTGGGATCCCACAGGACCATTTTGGGACCCCATAGGACCATTTTGGGGCCCCATATGACCACGTGGCCATTTCTGGGGTCCCATATGACCATTTTGGGATCCCACAGGACCACTTTGGGACCCCATAGGAGCACGTGGCCGTTTCTGGGGTCCCATGAGGCCGTTTTTGGGGTCCTGCAGGGCAGCCTGGACCTGCTGTGGGCTCTGCGGTGCCGGGGTCACCGCCC
>NW_011212695.1:0-945 GCF_000146605.3 Meleagris gallopavo
GCGTACTGGGGAAATACTCCCCAAAGTACGCAGGGGACCCCATTTCTCCATTATAGTTGCCAGTTGATAGTAAGGAGATCCCAGAAACCCTGGGATCTGCCCAGGGATCATTTTATCAAGGGGAATGGCGTTCCCCCCCCTTGACACATTTATAGAAACTCCATAAGAGAGGCATGATGTGAAAAGGAATTGGCCTGCCTGGCTTGCCAATTATTTAATCAATGGATATACAGATGGTATAGATATATATATCCAGGAACTTGGCTAATATAATTTAGATTAGAGAAATAAGAGAAAGTCACTCACCCTGTCCTGGACTCACAAAATGAACTCCTGATGGAGCAGATCTCCAGAGAGATCCTTCCCCACTGGCAGTCAGCTCTTAAATGAGTCTAGGAGAGGTGGAGCCAGGCTCCACCCCTTCCTGCAGCCCAGGTGAATTGCCTTCACCTGTGCTCCGTGGCTGACTCATTGCTCGCCTCAGGTGATCAATCAAAGGTTCAGGCCATGATTCAGCAGCCCCATACAGACGGGATAGGACCTCCCCTGCTCTGCTATATAAGTCATCACGCGTGCCTAAGGGGTGTAGATGAAGATGTTGGATATATAAATCACTGTTTAGTCCTAATAAATGCCATTTGCAGCATCCTCATATTGGTGTCAGTGCTGTTATGGTCATAGCAAGGGGAGATCGCTAGCCCCTGGCAGACTGGACCTCGAGAATGGGGGCAACAGGTACCCACTCATGGTACCATCTGGAAAGATCAAGGGTTGCTTACACACAAGGAGAACATTAAGTATGATGTAAATCTACCAAAGAGCAGCATGGCTGTTATGCATTGTAAAGGACATCAGAAGAGTGACACTGTACAGGAAACTGGGAATTGATGGTGGATGAGGTGGCAAAACAGGCAGCTGAAGGAAAAGAAATTGGTGAACTGGCTT
>NW_011212696.1:0-1003 GCF_000146605.3 Meleagris gallopavo
TGAATGAGTTCTTTGCCTCGGTCTTCACTGGTGGCCAGGATTCCAGTACTTCTCACGTCCCTGAGCCCTGAATCCCTAAACCTCTAAGTGTGGACCAGGGTGGTAAATCCCCCCCCACTATGAGTACAGAGCAGGTCCGAGACTGCCTCATGAGACTGAATGAGTACAAGTCTATGGGGCCGGATGGCGTGCATCCCAGGATTCGAAGGAGCTGGCTGAGGTGGTTGCTGAGCCGCTCTCCATCATATTTGAAAAGTTGTGGCTGTCAAGTGAGGTCCCGGATGACTGGAAGAAGGGTCACGTCACTCTCATTTACAAGAAAGGGAGCAAGGAGGATCCTGGGAAACATAGGCCGGTGAGTCTCACCTCTGTGCCTGGGAAGATTATGGAATAGATCCTTCTGGATGACATGCTTGATAACACGAGAAATGAGCATGTGATCCGAGACAGCCAGCACGGCTTCACCATGGGAAGGTCATGCTTGACAAATCTGGTGGCCTTCTATGATGGAGTGATGGCATTGGTGGAAAAGGGGAAGGCGACCAAAGGCATTTACCTGGACTTGAGCAAGGCCTTTGACATGCTCTCCCACACATCCTTATCTCCAAATTGGAGGGGTGCGGATTTGATGGGTGGACCACTCGATGGACAAGAAACTGGTTGAAAGGCCACAGACAGAGGGTGGTCATCAATGGCTCTATGTCCAGGTGGAGGCCGGTAACAAGCGGCGTCCCCCAGGGGTCTGTCTTGGGACCGGTGCTCTTTAACATCTTTATCAATAACATCGATGATGGAATTGAGTGCACCCTCAGCAAGTTTGCTGACAACACCAAGCTGAGTGGTGCGGTTGACACGGTAGAAGGAAGGGGTGCTATTCAGAGGGACTTCAACACGCTTGAAAGGTGGGCCCGGGTGAACCTGGTGAGCTTCAACACGGCAAAGTGCAGAGTTTTGTACTTGGGCTGGAGGAATCCCAGGCATCCATACAGACTGGAAGGAGCGG
>NW_011212697.1:0-1005 GCF_000146605.3 Meleagris gallopavo
CAAACTTGCTGAGGGTGCACTCGATGCCATTGTCTATGTCATTGATGAAGATGTTGAAGAGCACCGGTCCCAAGACAGACCCCTGAGGGGCACCGCATGTGACCGGCCTCCGCCCTGACACAGAACCATTGATCACAACCCTTTGGCTGCATCCAGTCAGCCAATTCCTAATCCATCGAACAGTCCATTCTTCAAATCCACACCTCTCCAATTTAGAGAGAAGGATGTGGTGAGGGACCATGTCAAAGGCTTTGCAGAAGTTCAGGTAGATGACATTCATCGCCCTTCCCCCATCCACCGAAACCTTCACTCCATTATAGAAGGCCACCAGATTGGTCAGGCACGATCTGCCTTTGGTGAAGCCATGCTGGCTGTCTTGAATCGCTTCTTTATCTCGTATGTGCCTTAACATAGCTTCTAGGAGGATCTGCTCCATGATCTTCCCAGGCACAGAGGTGAGGCTCACCGGCTTGTATTTCCCTGGGTCTTCCTTTCTCCCTTTCTTAAAAATGGGAGTAATGTTACCTTTTTTCCAGTCACCAGGGACTTCACCGGACAGCCATGACTTTTCAAATATGATGGAGAGCATCTCAGCAACTACATCAGCCATCTCTTTCAGAATCCTGGGATGGATATCATCATTCTTCTATTCTGAGAGCCAGGTATCCAAAAAGTTGTTAGTCCACGGAACTGGAGTATTAACTCTTTAATTCGCCATGTTTTACATGATGTTATGATGTGGAATACCAATAACAAAAATCATAAAACCATGACAATAATCAATCTAAGTTTTTGTACATATATAGATCAGTCTCAAAGGGTTGCCACCGACTTAGAGGAAATTTGGAAACACACCCACGTAATATATGCGGTAACATTGGATAATGATAACTTGGGAAGAATATAGGAATGTAGTCAGGGCCTGCAGGGATGCAACGAGGAAGGCTAAAGCCCGTCTGGAATTGAATCTAGCTAAAGTGATAAAGGATAATAAAAAAGGCTTCT
>NW_011212698.1:0-976 GCF_000146605.3 Meleagris gallopavo
TTTTACGAAAGATTTCTGCAGAAGTTAATTTGCAATAACAATTTATTGTAGCTCTGCTTCAAAATATAAGATTATATACTAAATGAAAGAACAATAGAAAAAGTACTAGATAAGGGAAGTAATACATGTACACAAGGATCACATTTATCCAAAAACTGGAGAAATTCTTCTTTCAGTCTATAGCTGTAAAAGAAATGGAACAAAAGACAAAATTTAGATCTTGCTATATGTCGGTGGGTTTTTGTGTGTGTGCGTATGTGTGTATGTGTATGTGTGCTTTTTTCTTTGGTTGTTGTTTGTTTGTGTCACGGAGTTAACGAGATCAATTTACACCCGTGACAGGGGAGCAGTAGGCCCCTGCCCTCCCCTCCCCACCCCACAAAATGGGAAGGAAGGGAGGGAAAAAAAACAGCGGCAACAATCTATTGAGGAAAACTTATTTTACTAACTATGATACCAGAATGCAAGATAACACAATATAATGTAATCTGATTGAAATCAAGACTAATAAATCAAATAAGATAGGAGAGAGAGAGTTCTCGAGACTGAATCAAACCTGAAGAGCTTGGAATGGCCAGGAAAGCAGCCTCCAGCACCCACTGCCAGGCAGTAAGAGACCGCCCCACTTGGAAGGGCCAGATCCCATGACTTCTGTAATGTATAGGGATAGGTGCCTGGAATTGGAGTATTAACACTTTAACTCCCAGTACACTACATGATGTTTTGATGCAGAATACTGACAACCAAAGAAAAGAAACATAAAACCATGACAGTTTGTTTGCTTGTTTCAAAGAAAACCCAGAATTAGTCATGCCATCTAGCCATCTAGTCATACTTGCCCGAGGAGGTTGTGGATGCCCCATGCCTGAAGGCATTCAAGGCCAAGCTGGATATGGCTCTGGGCAGTCTGGTCTGGTGGTTGGCGACCCTGCATATAGCAGGGGGGTTGAAACTGGATGATCACTGTGGTCCTTTC
>NW_011212699.1:0-1154 GCF_000146605.3 Meleagris gallopavo
AGCCCCTGTGGGGCCCCATAGCTGCTATGGGGGCAGCGGGAGCCCTGTGGGGTGTGTGGGGCTGCTATGGGGCAGGAATAGTGCTATGGGGCTGACGCTATCGCTATGGGGCAGACACAGCTGCTATGGGGCACATGGAGCAGTTCTATGGGGCAGGAGCCATTCTATGGGGCAGACGGAACTGCTGTGGGGCACACAGAGCCGTTCTATGGGGCACAAAGAGCCGTTCTATGGGCAGGAGCCATTCTATGGGGCACACGGAGCTGTGGGGCAGTAGTAGTGTTATGGGGCTGACACTGTCGCTATGGGGCAGGAGTAGTGCTATGGGGCAGACACAGCTGCTATGGGGCACAAAGCTGTTCTATGGGGCGGACACAGCTGCTATGGGGCACATGGAGCAGTTCTATGGGGCAGGAGCCATTCTATGGGGCAGACGGAGCTGCTGTGGGGCAGGAGCCATTCTATGGGGCACACAGAGCCGTTCTATGGGGCAGGAGTAGTGCTATGGGGCAGACACAGCTGCTATGGGGCACATGGAGCCGTTCTATGGGGCTGAAACTGTCGCTATGGGGCTGAAACTGTCGCTATGGGGCAGGAGCCTTTCTATGGGGCACACAGAGCTGTTCTATGGGGCAGACACAGCCACTATGGGGCAGGAGCAGTTCTGTGGGTCCCACAGTTAGCTTCTATGGGTCCCATGAGTCCCACGGTTCGGTTCTATGGGGCAGCAGTAGTTCTGTGGGTCCCCTGGTTTGGTTCTGTGGGGCAGGAGCAGTTCTATGGGGCAGTAGCAGTTCTATGGATCCCGCGGTTCGGTTCTATGGGGCAGGAGCGGTTCTGTGGGTCCCCTGGTTCGGTTCTGTGGGGCAGGAGCAGTTCTATGGGGCAGCAGCAGTTCTGTGGGTCCCGCAGTTCGGTTCTATGGGGCAGCAGCGGTTCTGTGGGTCCCGCGGTTCGGTTCTATGGGGCAGCAGCGGTTCTGTGGGTCCCGCGGTTCGGTTCTATGGGGCAGGAGCGGTTCTGTGGGTCCTGCGGTTCCGTTCTATGGGGCAGCAGCGGTTCTGTGGGTCCCGCGGTTCCGTTCTATGGGGCAGCAGCGGTTCTGTGGGTCCCGCGGTTCGGTTCTATGGGGCAGGAGCGGTTCTGTGGGTCCC
>NW_011212700.1:0-451 GCF_000146605.3 Meleagris gallopavo
TGTGAGTGGGAGTGGGAGTCCTTGTGAGTCCTTGTGAGTCCTTGTGAACGAGTTGTGAGCCATGGTGAGTCCTTGTGAGGTCCTTGTGAGTCCTTGTGAGCCATTGTGAGTGGGAGTGGGAGACATTTGGAGCAATTGGGAGCCATTGGGAGTGGGAGTGGGAGTCCTTGTGAGTCCTTGTGAGTCCTTGTGAGTGGGAGTGTGAGGCACTGGGAGTCATTGTGAGCAATTGTGAGCTCTTGTGAGCCTCTGAGGAGGAGGGGGGTGAGCAAAGTGCCCGCCTACCACTACGGCAGCGACGGGATGAGGATCTGGGCGGCCATCAGGAGGTGAGGGGGGCGCTTGTGAGCAGTGGTGAGCGGTTGTGAGCAGTTGTGAGCAGTGGTGAGCAGTTGTGAGTTGTGGTGAGTCCTGGTGAGTGGGAATGGGGGACATTGGGAGTGATTGGGAG
>NW_011212700.1:471-1108 GCF_000146605.3 Meleagris gallopavo
CATGGGTGCCATTGGGAGCCATTGGGAGCCATTGTGAGTGGGAGCGGGAGTCCTTGTGAGTCCTTGTGAGGCCTTGTGAACAATTGTGAACAGTTGTGAGCCATGGTGAGCCCTCATGTGCTTTGTGAGGCCTCGTGTGAGCCCTTGTGAGTCCTGGTGACCCCTCGTGAACTCTTGTGAGCCCTTGTGAGTCCTTGTGAGTCCTTGTGAGTCCTTGTGAGCTCTTGTGAGCCCTCGTGTGAGTCCTGGTGAGCCCTCATGTGCTCTTGTGAGCCCTCATGAGTCCTTGTGAGCCCTTGTGTGAGTCCTTGTGAGCTCTTGTGAGCCCTCGTGAGTCCTTGTGAGCCCTCATGAGTCCTGGTGAGCCCTCGTGTGAGTCCTTGTGAGCTCTTGTGAGCCCTCGTGTGAGTCCTTGTGAGCCCGCGTGCTCTTGTGAGCCCTCATGAGTTCTTGTGAGCCCTTGTGTGAGTCCTTGTGAGCTCTTGTGAGCCTCGTGTGAGTCCTTGTGAGCCCTCATGTGCTCTTGTGAGCCCTCGTGAGTTTTTGTGAGCCCTCGTGTGAGTCCTTGTGAGTCCTTGTGAGCCCTCATGTGCTCTTGTGAGCCCTTGTGAGCCCTCGTGAGCTCTTGTGACGCCCC
>NW_011212701.1:0-666 GCF_000146605.3 Meleagris gallopavo
GGGACCCATAGGGACCCATAGAGACCCATAGAGACCCACAGAGACCCAGAGGGACCCACAGAGACCCATAGGGACCCACAGAGACCCATAGACCCCATAGTGCCCAATAGCACCCCATAAAGACCCATAGGGACCCATAGACCCAATAGTGCCCCATAAAGACCCATAGGGACCCATAGACCCCATAGTGCCCCATAGAGACCCATAGGGACCCATAGACCCCATAGTGCCCAATAGCACCCCATAGAGACCCACAGAGACCCATAGACCCCATAGTGCCAATAGCGCCCCATAGAGACACATAGGGACCCATAGAGGGACCCATAGGGACCCACAGAGACCCATAGACCCCATAGTGCCCAATAGCGCCCCATAGACACCCACAGGGACCCATAGAGACCCATAGAGTCCCACAGACCCCATAGAGCCCCATAGAGCCCATAGTGCCCAATAGAGCCCCATAGACCCCACAGAGCTCCATAGCACCCCATAGAGCCTCATAGAGCACCATAGCACCCATAGCACCCATAGAGCCCCATAGAGCACCATAGACCCCATAGTGCCCCATAGAGCTCCACAGTGCCCCATAGAGACCCATAGAGCCCCATAGAGCACTATAGACCCCATAGCGCCCCATAGAGACCCATAGAGCCCCATAGCGCCCCA
>NW_011212702.1:0-626 GCF_000146605.3 Meleagris gallopavo
GGGACGCTCTATAGGATGTTTTATGGGATGCTCTATGGGACGCTCTATGGGATGCTCTATGGGACGCTCTATGGGACGCTCTAAGGGACGCTTTATGGGACGCTCTATAGGACGCTCTAGGGGACGCTCTATAGGATGTTTTATGGGATGCTCTATGGGACGCTCTAGGGGACGCTCTATAGGACGCTCTAGGGGACAGTCTATAGGACGCTCTATGGGATGCTCTATGGGACGCTCTCGGGGACGCCCTATAGGACGCTCTATAGGACGCTCTATAGGACGCTCTAGGGGACGCTTTATGGGACGCTCTATAGGACGCTCTAGGGGACCTTCTATAGGACGCTGTATAGGACGCTCTATGGGACACTCTATGGGACGCTCTATAGGACGCTCTAGGGGACAGTCTATAGGACGCTCTATGGGACGCTCTATGGGACGCTCTATGGGACGCTCTATGGGACGCTCTATAGGACGCTCTATGGGATGCTCTATGGGACCCGCTATAGGACGCTCTATAGGACGCTCTAGGGGACAGTCTATAGGACGCTCTATGGGACGTTCTATGGGACGCTCTAGGGGACGCTGTCGGGGACGCGCTATGCGATGCCATCCGCGCTGCCCCCGAG
>NW_011212703.1:0-1418 GCF_000146605.3 Meleagris gallopavo
TGGGGGTATTTATTTGGGGGTCCTGAGGGGGTTATGGGGCAGAATGAGGGCTCTGTGGGGGTCTGTGGGTCTCTATAGGGCTCTCTGGGGTCCCTCTAGGGTCCCTCTGGGTTGTGGGGTCTCTATAGGGCTCTATGGGGTCCCTATGAGGATTTGGGGTCTCTATGAGGTTCCTATGGGGTCCCTATGAGGGATTGGGGTCCCTATGGGGTTCCTATGGGGTCCTGGTGTCTCTCTGGGGTCCCTATGAGGTATTGGGGTCCCTCTGGGGTCCCCATGGGTTATGGGGTCTCTATGGGGTCCCTCTGGGGTCCCTCTGGGTTACGGGGTCTCTATAGGGCTCTCTGGGGTCCCTATGAGGGATTGAGAGTCCCTATGGGGTCCCTATGAGGATTTGGGGTCTCTATGGGGTCCCTCTGGGGTCCCTATGAGGGATTGGGGTCCCTATGGGGTTCCTATGGGGTCCTGGTGTCTCTCTGGGGTCCCTATGAGGGATTGGGGTCTCTCTGGGGTCCCTCTGGGTTATGGGGTCCCTATGGGGTCCCTCTGGGTTATGGGGTCTCTATGGGGTCCCTCTGGGGTCCTTCTGGGTTATGGGGTCTCTATAGGGCTCTCTGGGGTCCCTATGAGGGATTGAGAGTCCCTATGGGGTTCCTATGAGGATTTGGGGTCTCTATGGGGTCCCTATGGGGTCCCTATGAGGGATTGGGGTCCCTATGGGGTCCCTATGGGGTCCTGGTGTCTCTCTGGGGTCCCTATGAGGATTTGGGGTCTCTCTGGGGTCCCTCTGGGGTCCCTATGGGTTATGGGGTCTCTATGGGGTCCCTATGGGGTCCCTATGAGGGATTGGGGTCCCTATGGGGTTCCTATGAGGATTTGGGGTCTCTCTGGGGTCTCTATGGGGTCCCTATGAGGGATTGGGATCCCTATGGGGTTCCTATGGGGATTTGGGGTCTCTATGGGGTCCCTCTGGGTTATGGGGTCTCTATGGGCCTCTATGGGGTCTCTCTGGGGTCCCTATGGGGTGCTGGTGTGTCTCTGGGGTCCCTATGGGGTTGTGGGATCTCTATGGGGCACTCTGGTGTCCCTATGGGGTCCCTATGGGGTCCCTATGAGGGATTGGGGTCTCTATGGGTCTCTATGGGGTCTCTCTGGGGTCCCTATGGGGTTCCTATGAGGGATTGGGGTCTCTATGGGTCTCTATGGGGTCCCTATGGGGTTGTGGGATCTCTATGGGGCACTCTGGTGTCCCTATGGGGTCCCTATGAGGGATTGGGGTCTCTATGGGTCTCTATGGGGTCTCTCTGGGTTTCTATGGGATCCCTTTTGGAATTTGGGGGTCTCTGTGGGGCTCATTGGGGTCTATGGGGTCTTTATGGGATTTCTATGGGGTCGCTATGGGGTCCCTGTGTGTCCCT
>NW_011212704.1:0-523 GCF_000146605.3 Meleagris gallopavo
CCCATAGAGACCCACAGAGACCCCATAGAAACCCACAGAGACCCCACAGAGACCCCATAGGGACCCCATAGTGCCACATGGAGCCCCATAGAGACCCCATAGAGACCCATAGAGACCCATAGAGACCCCATAGAAACCCCATAGGGACCCATAGAGACCCCATAGAACCCCATAGAGACCCATTGAGCCCCATAAAGACCCCACAGAGCCCCATAGAGACCCTATAGTGACTCATAGTGACCCATAGAGACCCCATAGTGACCCACAGTGACCCATAGGGACCCCATAGAGACCCCATAGAGCCCATAGTGCCCCATAGAGACCCACAGAGACCCCATAGAAACCCACAGAGACCCATAGAGACCCCATAGAGATCCCATAGAGACCCATAAAGACCCCATAGAGCCCCATAGAGACCCCATAGTGACTCATCGTGACCCATAGATACCCCATAGAGACCCCATAGAGACCCCATAGAGCCCCATAGAGACCCTATAGTGACCCACAGTGACCTCACAGAGAC
>NW_011212705.1:0-746 GCF_000146605.3 Meleagris gallopavo
CCATTGCCCCCGACGTCCCCAATGTCCCCATTGTGCCCCATTGCCCCCAGTGTCCCCATTGTGTTCCCACTGCCCCCAATGTCCGCATTGCCCCCAATGCCCCCGATGTCCCCAATGTCCCCATTGTGCCCGACTGACCCCAATATCCCCAATGTCCCCATTGACCCCATTGCCCCCAATGTCCCCAATTGTCCCCAGTGTCCCCATTGGCCCCAATGTCCCCATTGCCCTCAATGTCCCCATTGGCCCCATTGACCCCATTGCCCTCAATTGTCCCCATTGCCCCCAATGTCCCCACTGACCCCATTGTGCCCCACTGACCCCAATATCCCCAATGTCCCCATTGACCCCATTGTGCCCCATTGTCCCCATTGACCCCAATGTCCTCAATTGTCCCCAATGTCCCCATTGTGCCCCACTGACCCCAATATCCCCAATGTCCCCATTGTGTCCCATTGCCCCCAATGTCCCCATTGACCCCATTGCCCCCACTGCCCCCAATGTCCCCAATTGTCCCCAGTGTCCCCATTGCCCTCAATGTCCCCATTGGCCCCATTGCCCCCAATGTCCGCATTGATCCCATTGTGTCCCCATTGGCCCCAATGTCCCCATTGCCCTCAATGTCCCCATTGGCCCCATTGACCCCATTGCCCTCAATTGTCCCCAATGCCCCCAATGTCCCCAATGTCCCCATTGTGCCCCACTGACCCCAATATCCCCAATGTCCCCATTGCCCCCATTGCCCC
>NW_011212706.1:0-461 GCF_000146605.3 Meleagris gallopavo
TGACACCCACTGGCACCCACTGGCACCCACTGGCACTCATTGACCCACTGGCACCCACTGGCACCCACTGGCA
Source organism: Meleagris gallopavo (assembly GCF_000146605.3). Lineage (NCBI taxonomy): Eukaryota > Metazoa > Chordata > Aves > Galliformes > Phasianidae > Meleagris > Meleagris gallopavo. Next base: position 74 of record NW_011212706.1, read on the forward strand.
CCCATTGACACCCACTGATACCCACTGATACCCACTGGCACCCACTGGCACCCACTGACACCACTGACACCCACTGACACCCATTGACACCCACTGATACCCACTGACACCCACTGACGCCCACTGACACCCACTGACACCCACTGGCACCCATTGACACCACTGACACCCACTGACACCCACTGACACCCATTGACACCCACTGGCACCCATTGACAACCACTGGCACCCATTGACATCACTGGCACCCACTGACACCCACTGGCACCCACTGGCACCCACTGACACCCACTGGCACCCATTGACACCCACTGACACCCACTGACACCCACTGGCACCCACCGGCACCCACTGACACCCACTGACACCCACTGGCACCCATTGGCAC
>NW_011212707.1:0-518 GCF_000146605.3 Meleagris gallopavo
CCGGGATATTTTTGGTCCTTTTGGGTCCATTTTGGGTCCTTCTGGGTCTATTTTGGGTCCTTTTGTGTCCATTTGGGGTCAATTTCGAGCCCTTTGGGGTCACTTTTCATCACTTCTGCCCCACTTTGGGGTCCTTTGCCTGCATCTCAACTCATTTGGGATCAACTCTGAGTCCTTTTGGGTCCATTTTGGGTCCTTTTGTGTCCATTTGGGGTCAATTTCGAGCCCTTTGGGGTCACTTTTCATCACTTCTGCCCCACTTTGGGATCCTTTGCCTGCATCTCAACTCATTTGGGGTCAACTCCGAGTCCTTTTGTGTCCATTTGGGGTCAATTTCGTGTCCTTTGGGGTCACTTTTCATCACTTCTGCCCCACTTTGGGGTCCTTTGCCTGCATCTCAACTCATTTGGGGTCAACTTTGAGTCCTTTTGGGTCCATTTTGAGCCGATTTGGGGTCGACCCAAGACAACCTCCGTCCGTTTCCATCCCTTTTATTACCCCTCCTTCCCCCCCCCCGC
>NW_011212707.1:2485-3266 GCF_000146605.3 Meleagris gallopavo
GGGGGTTTCCTGGGGGCCCTGCTGTGCACGTAATGCGCCAGCCACCATTGCACCGTCATGTTCCAGTGCCGCATCCCATCCCGGAAGCGCACGCAGAAATCCGTCCCCACCGGGTCGATGTTCCGGATGGTGGAATAATCCCAGTCCTGTAGGGCCGAGCTGAGCAGCAAAACACAGCGTCAGGATCCCAAAGGGACCCCAAATAGAGACCCCAAATAGGGACCCCCAATAGGGCACCAATGGGATCCCAACGGGACCCCAAATAGAGACCCCAAATAGGGCATCAATGGGATCCCAACGGGACCCCAATTAGAGACCCCAAATAGGGCATCAATTGGATCCCAATGGGACCCCAAATAGGGACCCCAAATAGGGACCCCAAATAGGGCATCAATGGGACCCCAATGGGACCCCAAATAGAGACCCCAAATAGAGACCCCAAATAGGGCATCAATGGGATCCCAATAGGACCCCAAATAGAGACCCCAAATAGAGCACCAATGGGACCCCAATGGGATCCCAAATAGAGAACCCAAATAGGGACCCCAAATAGGGCACCAATGGGATCCCAATGGGACCCCAAATAGGGACCCCAAATAGGGCATCAATGGGACCCTCATGGGACCCCAAATAGAGACCCCAAATAGAGACCCCAAATAGGGACCCCAAATAGGGCACCAATGGGATCCCAATGGGACCCCAAATATGGACTCCAAATAGGGCATCAATGGGACCCCAATGGGACCCCAAATAGGGACCCCAAATAGGGCATCAATGGGAC
>NW_011212708.1:0-522 GCF_000146605.3 Meleagris gallopavo
TGCCACAGGCAGGGCCACCAACCTCCAGATCTGGTACTCGACCAGGTTGCCCAGGGCTCCATCCAACCTGGTCTTGAACACCTCCAGGGATGGAGTATCCACAGCCTCTCTGGGCAACCTGTTCCAGCACCTCACCACTCTCTCTGTAAAGAACTTCCCCCTGACATCCAATCTAAATTTTCCCTCCTTGAGCTTAGAACCATTCCCCCTTGTCCTATCACTGTCTACCCTTTCGAAGAGTTGATTCCCCTCCTTTTTATAATCCCCTTTTAAATACAGCTTTTTAAGTACAGCTCCACATTGCACTGTGCCTCTGCACCCAATAGCCTGCCACATGATGTAGTGATATGAAATACTGATCATAGAATCATAGAATCACCAAGGTTGGAAAAGACCCACAAGATCACCCAGTCCAACCATCCACCCATCACCAATAGTTCTCACTAAACCATGTCTCTGATCACAGCGTCCAAACGTTCCTTGAACACCTCCAGGGTTGGTGACTCCACCAGATCGGAAGAT
>NW_011212709.1:0-432 GCF_000146605.3 Meleagris gallopavo
CCTCACTCAGAACCGGGACCGGGGCTCCAGGACCCCTCACTCAGAACCGGGACCGGGGCTCCAGGACCCCTCACTCAGAACCAGGACCGCAGTATCAGGGCTCTGTCACTCAGAATCGGGGCTTCAGGACTCCCTGCTCACAACCAGGACCTGGGCCCTGGCACCAGAACCCCGGGATTCCTCAGAACCAGGACCGGGGCACCGGGACCACAGCTCTACGGTCCCTCAGAACCAGGACCGGGCCTCCAGCACCCCTCATTTGGAACCAGGACCGCAGCACCAGGCCTTCGTCCCTCACAACCAGGACCAGGAGCAGGGCCCAAAGACCCCTCGCTCAGAACCAGGACCTGGGCACCGGGTTCACGGCTCTGGGACCCCTCAGAACCAGGACTCCTCACTCAGAACCGGGACTCCAGGACCCCTTATAACCAG
>NW_011212710.1:0-996 GCF_000146605.3 Meleagris gallopavo
TCCCATCCCATCCCATCCCATCTTATTCTTTCCCATTCCATCCCATCCCATCCCATCCTATTCCTTTCCATCCCATCCCACCCATCCCCTCCCATCTCATCCCATCCATCCCATCTTATTCTTTCCCATTCCATCCCATCCCATCCCATCCTATTCCTTTCCATCCCATCCCACCCATCCCCTCCCATCTCATCCCATCCATCCCATCTCATCCTATTCTTTCCCATCCCATCCCACTCTGTCCCATCCCATCCTATTCCATCTTATTCCTTCCCACTCCATCCCATCTCATTCCATCCCATCCCATCCTATTCTTTCCCATCCCACCTCATCCATCCCATCCCATCTCACTCCTTCCCATCCCATCACCCCCCTCCCCACCATCCCACCACCCCTTCACCCACGTACCCCTTCCACCCTCCCCATCCCCATCTCCTCCCATTCCTTCTGCATGGCCCCACGTTGTGCCTCAGTTTCCCTTTGCACGGCACAATGCAGCCTCAAGTGACCCCACAGCCACCCCATCCCCATGGGTTGGGTGAGCACCAGGGTGGGCACAGCACCCCCATCCCCCCCGTCCCCACATGGAACTCTGTGCCCCCCCCTCTGGAGACATCCGTAGGCCCAACTGCACTCAGTGGGGTCGTGGCCCTATAGCTGAGATGCTCCCTGGTAAGGTTCCAAATCCCTTCTGCCCCACAGGGGAAATGTTGGTGCCTACTGGGGGCACTCAGCCTCAAACTGGGGAGGGGGGCATCAGCACAGCCCCATAGCACGCCTTGATTTCCCATTGCACAGCCCCATAGCGCATCCCAATGTCCCGCTGTACGACCCCACGTTGCCTCAGTTTCCCCCCCCGCCCCCCAACAGAAGACGGAATTACCCCCCCTTCCCCACCCCCACCTTTAGGGGGGGTGTCGGACTACCGGGGGTCGGTTGGGGACCCCCCTACGTCCATCCGCGGGGTCGTGAGGGGGAGGGTGGGGGGTGTTGGGG
>NW_011212711.1:0-480 GCF_000146605.3 Meleagris gallopavo
CTCACCACCCCGTATGGGATTTCCTCACCCCCCACCACCTTATAGGGTTTTCCTGGATCCTAATCCCACACCACATCCACGTACTTGAAGCTCTTGCACTTCTCATCAACATCCTCACCCCCCACCAACTTACAGGGTTTTCCCTCACCCCGTACCCACTCTATATGGGATTTCCTCACCCCTCACCACCCCGTATGGGATTTCCTGACCCCGCACCCCGTTATAGGGTTTCGGGAGCCCGACCCCATACCAGATCCATGTCTTTCAGGCTGTCCAGCAGCTTGCAGTCGATGCACCTCATCGACATCCTCAGCCCCCCACCACCCCATATGGGATTTCCTCATCCCCACCACCCCATATGGGATTTCCTCACCCTCACCACCCCATATGGGATTTCCTCACCCTCACCACCCCATATGGGATTTCCTCACCCTCACCACCCCATATGGGATTTCCTCACCCCCACCAACTTATAGGGTT
>NW_011212712.1:0-586 GCF_000146605.3 Meleagris gallopavo
AGCCGCGGGAGCCCGGAGAATCCCAGAGAATCCCATATAAGCACCCCGCAGCCCTACGGCCCCATAACTGTGTAACCCTACAGCACCATGTAACCCCATAACCAACCACACATAACCCCATATAACCCCATAACCCCATATAACCCCATAACCCCATAACCACACATAACCCTATAATCCCAAACAACCCCATAACACCATATAACCCCATAACCCCATATAACCCCATATAACCCCATAACCCCATATAACCCCATAACTCCATATAACCCCATATAACCCCATAACCCCATACAGCCCCATAACCCATATAAGCACCCCGCAGCCCTACGGCCCCATAACTGTGTAACCCCACAGCACCCCGTAACCCCATAACGGCATATAACTGCATATAACCCCATATCACCCCATAACCCCATATAACCCCATAAATCCCACATCACCCCATAACGCCATAACCACACATAACCCCATATAACCCCATAACCCCATTTAACCCCATAAACCCATATAACCCCATAACCACACATAACCCCATATAACCCCATAACCCCATATAACCCCATAAATCCCACATCACCCCATA
>NW_011212713.1:0-424 GCF_000146605.3 Meleagris gallopavo
ACCCCATTGGGACCATGGGACACCCCCAGCCCCATAGGGACCCCGTAAACCCATAGGGACCCCATAGTTCCATAGGGACCCCGTAGGGACCCCATAGTTCCATAGCCCCCCTCCCCCAGTCCCTTACAAACCCTATAGGAACTTCCCCTGCCCCATAGGGACCCCATAATCCCACAGTGACCCCATAGAACCCCATAAGACCCCACAGCGACCCCATAAGACCCCGCAGTGACCCCATAAGACCCCGTAAGACCCCACAGCGACCCTATGAGACCCCACAGTGACCCCATGAGACCCCATAAGACCCCATAAGACCCCACAGTGACCCCATATTGACCCCTTTTGACCACATAAGACCTCACAGCGACCCCATAGTGACCCCATAAGACCCCCCAGCGACCCCATAGTGACCCCATAAGACCCC
>NW_011212714.1:0-760 GCF_000146605.3 Meleagris gallopavo
GGCGATGATGCGGTTGAGGATCGTCTGCAGCTCCGTGACGCTGATCTCCATGTCCTGCAGGGGAGGGCGGGGGGCTGCATCCCATAATAGTCCTCACATCCCATAGGGCTGCATCCTATAATACTCCTCATATCCCATAGGGCTCCATCCCATAATAGTCCTCACATCCCATAGGGCTGCATCCCATCATAGTCCTCATATCCCATAGGGCTGCATCCCATCATAGTCCTCATATCCCATAGGGCTGCATCCCATAATACTCCTCATATCCCATAGGGCTGCATCCCATCATAGTCCTCATATCCCATAGGGCTGCATCCTATAATAGTCCTCACATCCCATAGGGCTGCATCCCATAATAGTCCTCACATCCCATAGGGCTGCATCCCATAATAGTCCTCACATCCCATAGGGCTGCATCCCATAATACTCCTCACATCCCATAGGGCTGCATCCCATCATAGTCCTCACATCCCATAGGGCTGCATCCCATAATAGCCCTCACATCCCATAGGGCTGCATCCTATAATACCCCTCATATCCCATAGGGCTGCATCCCATAATAGTCCTCATATCCCATAGGGCTGCATCCCATAATAGTCCTCATATCCCTTAGGGCTGCATCCCATCATAGTCCCCACATATAAGGGGGATCCCGTAGGGGGGCTGGGGATCCTATAAGGGGGGCTGGGGATCCTATAAGGGTGGCTGGGGATTCCATAGGGGCCGTGGATCCCAGAGGGGGGCCGTGGATCCTATA
>NW_011212715.1:0-942 GCF_000146605.3 Meleagris gallopavo
GGAATGGGAGAAGGAAAGGGGAAGAGGAAAGGAGCAGGGAAGGGGAGGGGAAAAGGGAAATGAGAGAAGAAGGAGAAAGCAAAAGGAAAGGGGGAAGGAAAGGGAAAAGAGGAGAGGAATGGGAAGAAGGAGAAGTGGAGGGGAAGGCAAGGAAGGGGAAAAGAGAAGAGAAGGAAAGGGGAAAAGGGAAGGGAATGAAAAGGGGAAGGAAAGGGAAGTGGGAATGGAAGGGGAAAGGAGAAGAGGAAGGGGAAAGGAGAAGAGGAAGGGGAAAGGAGAAGAGGATGGGGAAAGGAGAAGAGGATGGGGAAAGGAGAAGAAGGGGAATGGAAGGTGGGAAGGAGGAGAGGAAAGGGAATGGGAAGGGGAAGTAGAAGAGAAGGGAAGGAAAAGGAGGAGAAATAAAGGGGAAGGGAAAGGGAAAAGAAAGGGAGCAGAGCGGGGAATGAGAAGGGGTAGAAAGGGAGAGGGAAATGGGAAGGGGAAAGAAAGGGAAAGGGGAAGGAAGGAGAAAGGGGAGGAGGAAGGGAAGGAGAGGAAAAGGGAAAGGAGGGGTGAAGGGGAAGGAAAACGCAGGCGAACAGAAAACAAAAAGAAAAAAGGGAAAAAAATAAGGGCGTATTTGGATACGAAGATTTGCTCTCAGCGCTCAGCAGGCGCTGACGAGGAATGCAGACGCTCAGCAGCAGAGGCTTCTCACTGCTAAAAATATTCCTGTCTCCAGGCACTGCTGGCTGAGGGAAGTGGAAAATAAGGGAATAACAAAAGGAAACGGCCCTGGGGAGAGCGGGAGAAAAAGGGTCGCTCTTAAGGCAGAGTGGAGAAAAAGAATAAAATTCTTGAAGTCAAGGGGGAAAAATGACGGGATTCTTCAGATAGGATGGGAAAAATAACGGGATTCTTTAGGTTAAATGGGAAAAATGACGGGATTCTTCAGATAGG
>NW_011212716.1:0-452 GCF_000146605.3 Meleagris gallopavo
CCCCCTCTTTGGGGCTGACCCCCCAAAAAAAGGACATATATGGGGCTGTGGGCATATAGGAGTGCCTTATCCCCACTTCTTTGTGGGGTCGGTGAGTGTTGGGGAGCCACAGATGGGGATCTTATAGGGTAAGGAGTTGGGAGACCCTCAACCATCCCCCAGACCCCTGTAGGGTCAGTGAGTGGCAGATTGGGGGCAGAACTCCCCCTCTTTGAGGCTGACCCCTCAAAAAAAGGACATATATAGGGCTGGGGGCATATAGGGCCACCCCATCCCCACTTCTTTATGGGGTCGGTGGGGAGCCACAGGGGGGGATCTTATAGGGAAAGGAGTTGGGAGACCCTCAACCATCCCCCAGACCCCCGTAGGGTCAGCGAGTGGCAGATTGGGGGCAGAACTCCCCCTTTTTGGGGCTGACCCCTCCCACAAACATCCTATTTCGGGGTTTTTTT
>NW_011212717.1:0-720 GCF_000146605.3 Meleagris gallopavo
TGACATGGGGACAGTGTGACATGGGGACTGTGTGACACTGCTGAGTGACAGCGTGACATGGTGACAGCGTGACATGGTGACAGTTTGACCCTGCTGAGTGACACCGTGACATGGGGACAGTGTGACCCTGCTGAGAGACACCATGATGTGACATGGTGACAGCGTGACATGGTGACAGTGCTGAGTGACAGTGTGACATGGTGACAGTGTAACACTTCTGAGTGACACCATGACATGGGGACAGTGTGACATGGGGACAGTGTGACACTACTGACACCGTGACATGGTGACAGCGTGACATGGGGACAGTGTGACACTGCTGAGTGACAGTGTGACATGGTGACAGCGTGACACTTCTGAGTGACACCATGACATGGGGACAGTGTGACATGGGGACAGTGTGACATGGTGACAGTTTGTCACTACTGGGTGTCGCCATGATCTGGTGACAGTGTGACACAGTGACATTTTGTCAGTACTGGGTGATGCTATGATCTGGTGACAGTGTGACATGGTGACAGTGTGACACCGCTGAGTGACACCGTGACATGGGGACAGCATGACATGGGGACAGTGTGACCCTGCTGAGTGACACCATGATGTGACACCGTGACATGGTGACAGCGTGACATGGTGACAGTGCTGAGTGACAGTGTGACATGGTGACAGTGTAACACTTCTGAGTGACACCATGACATGGGGACAGTGTGACATGGGGAC
>NW_011212718.1:0-561 GCF_000146605.3 Meleagris gallopavo
TAGGAACACCCCCGCCCCATAGCCGCCCTTTGGGATCCCTGTAGGGCCATAGGAACACCCCCGCCCCATAGCCGCCCTTTGGGATCCCTGTAGTATCAGGGAGATACCCCCACCCCATATCAATCCTTTGGGATCCCTATAGGGCCAGAGGAACACCCCCACCCCATATCAACCCTTTGGGGTCCCTATAGGCCCAGAGGAACACCCCCACCCCATAGCAGCCCTTTGGGATCCCTGTAGGGCCAGAGGAACACCCCCGCCCCATAGCAGCCCTTTGGGGTCCCTATATGGGCAGAGGAAAACCCCCACCCCATAGCAGTCCTTTGGGGTCCCTTTTGGGCCAGAGGAATACTCCCACCCCATAGCCGCCCTTTTGGGGTCCCTGTAGGGCCATAGGAACACCCCTGCCCCATAGCAGCCCTTTGGGATCCCTATATGGCCAGAGGAAAACCCCCACCCCATATCAGCCTTTTGGGGTCCCTAAATGGCCAGAGGAACACCCCCATCCCATAGCCGCCCTTTGGGATCCCTGTAGGGCCATAGGAACACCCCCGCCCCATA
>NW_011212719.1:0-401 GCF_000146605.3 Meleagris gallopavo
CACCCATAATCCCACTCCTAATCCATGTGTTTCTGGTCCTAATGGTTGTAATTCCAGTCCTTCACCCATAATCCCACTCCTAATCCATGTGTTTCTGGTCCTAATGGTTGTAATTCCAGTCCTACACCCATAGTCCCACTCCTAATCCTTGTGTTTCCGGCCCTAATGCCTGTAATCCCTCTCCTACACCCATAATCCCACTCCTAATCCATGTGTTTCCGGTCCTAATGGTTGTAATTCCAGTCCTACACCCATAATCCCACTCCTAATCCATGTGTTTCCAGTCCTGACGCCTGTAATTCCAGTCCTACACCCATAATCCCACTCCTAATCCTTGTGATTCCGGTCCTAACGGTCCCAACCTCCCCACCCCATATTCCCAACCTCCCCAACCAATAATC
>NW_011212720.1:0-669 GCF_000146605.3 Meleagris gallopavo
AACCAATGGAGTCAATGGAGTCAATGGGAACCAATGGGGTCAATGGGAACCAATGGGGTCAATGGGAACCAATGGAGTCAATGGAGTCAATGGGACCCAATGGGGTCAATGGGAACCAATGGGGTCAATGGGAACCAATGGAGTCAATGGGGTCAATGGGAACCAATGGGGTCAATGGGGTCAATGGGAACCAATGGGGTCAATGGGGTCATGGTGGGACTACGGGGTGGATCTATGGGGTGAGTCTATGGGGTGATGTGTGGGGCGGATCTATGGGGTGAATCTATGGGGTGGATCTATGGGGTGATGTATGGGGTAGATCTATGGGGTGGGTCTATGGGGCGGATCTATGGGGCGGATCTATGGGGTGATGTATGGGGTAGATCTATGGGGTGGGTCTATGGGGCGGATCTATGGGGCGGATCTATGGGGTGATGTATGGGGTAGATCTATGGGGTGGGTCTATGGGGCGGATCTATGGGGTGATGTGTGGGGTCAGACCTTAACGAACATCTTGTTCCCCACGGCCGCCCGCGAGGCTTTGGCGGGGGAGCAATAAACCGACATGGACTTCCGGTCCCGGGAAAACTCCAGCGTGAATTCCTTCTTCATTAGCTGCTTAATTACCTGCGGGGGTTAATTGGGGTCAGTGGGGTCAGGGGGGTCAGT
>NW_011212721.1:0-376 GCF_000146605.3 Meleagris gallopavo
CTATGACCCCACAACCCCCATTGATGACCCCATAACCCCTCCTATGACCCCACAACCCCCATTGATGACCCCATAACCCCTCCTACAACCCCATAATCCCTTCTCTGACCCCATAACCCCTCCTACAACCCCATAGTCCCTTCTGTGACCCCATAACCCCCCCTATAACCCCATAATCCATTCTGTGACCCCATAACCCCCCCTACGACCCCATAACCACCCCCTACGACCCCATAACCGTCACTGATGACCCCATAACCCCACTGATGACCCCATGACCCCCATTGATGACCCCATAACCCCTCCTACAACCCCATAATCCCTTCTCTGACCCCATAACCCCTCCTACAACCCCATAGTCCCTTCTGTGACCCCA
>NW_011212722.1:0-563 GCF_000146605.3 Meleagris gallopavo
CAGTTGTGTCACAGAGCCCCGCTGTCCTCCAGCAGTGTCCAGTTATTCCCAGTAGCATCCAGTTATTCCCAGTAGTGCCCAGTAGTGCCCAGTTGGTCCCAGTAGGCCCCAGTTGGCCCCAGCAGTTCCCAGTAGTTCCCAGTAGGTCCCAGTCTGTCCCAGTAGGTCCCAGTTGTGTCACAGAGCCCCGCTGTCCTCCAGCAGTGTCCATTTATACCCAGTAGCATCCAGTTATTCCCAGTTGGCCCCAGTAGTTCCCCAGTAGGTCCCAGTCGGTCCCAGTTGGCCCCAGTAGGTCCCAGTAGTTCCCAGTTGGTCCCAGTTGGTCCCAGTAGATCCCAGTAGGTCCTAGTTGTGTCACAGAGCCCCGCTGCCCTCCAGCAGTGTCCATTTATACCCAGTAGCATCCAGTTATTCCCAGTAGTGCCCAGTAGTTCCCCAGTAGGTCCCAGTAGGCCCCAGTTGGTTCCAGTAGATCCCAGTAGATCCCAGTTGGACCCAGTTTGTCCCAGTTTGTCCCAGTTGTGTCACAGAGCCCCGCTGTCCTCCAGCAGTGTCCATTT
>NW_011212723.1:0-808 GCF_000146605.3 Meleagris gallopavo
AAACTGGAATCTATGGGTCCCCATCTCCAGGCTGGGATCTATGGGTCCCCATCTCCAAACTGGAATCTATGGGTCCCCATCTCCAGGCTGGGATCTATGGGTCCCCATCTCCAAACTGAGATCTATGGGTCCCCATCTCCAAACTGGAATCTATGGGTCCCCATCTCCAGGCTGGGATCTATGGGTCCTCATCTCCAAGCTGGGATCTATGGGTCCACATCCCTCATCTGGGATCCATGGGTCCCCATCTCCAGGCTGGGATCTATGGGTCCTCATCTCCAAACTGAGATCATCTATGGGTCCTCATCTCCAGGCTGGGATCTATGGGTCCTCATCTCCAAACTGGGATCTATGGGTCCTCATCTCCAGGCTGGGATCTATGGGTCCCCATCTCCAAACTGAGATCTATGGGCCCCCATCTCCAGGCTGGGATCTATGGGTCCCCATCTCCAAACTGAGATCTATGGGCCCCCATCTCCAGGCTGGGACGGGATCTCTGGGTCTTCCTTTCCCATGAGCGGGATGTGCTGAGATCGATCCCCCATCCCCCCTCCAAGTGGGGACGCACGAGCCCCCATCCCCCAGCTGGGCTCCGCGGGTCCCATCCCAGGACGAGGATCCCTGGTCTCCAGCACCCAGGCGGGACGGATGGGGATCACGGGGTTCTCATCTGCTCCCAGCTCTGGGCTCCGCGCCCACAGGGGGAGGACGGGAGGAGGAGCCGTGGGTCGGGACGCAGGGATTCGTCCCGCTGGGAGCAGCCGGCCGTCACACAGCACAGCACAGCGCAGCACAGCACAGCGCAGCG
>NW_011212724.1:0-662 GCF_000146605.3 Meleagris gallopavo
GGGGATTAGGGCCAGATTAAGGGGGATTAGGGTTAGATAAGAGGCATTAGGGTCAGATAAGGGGGATTAGGGTCAGTTTAGGGGGATTAGGGTCAGATTAAGGGCGATTAGGGTGAGATTAAGGGGGATTAGGGTCAGATAAGGGGGAGTAGGGTCAGATTAGGGGGATTCGGGTCAGATTAAGGGGGATTAGGGTGAGATTAAGGGGGAATAGGGTCAGATAAAGGGGAGTAGGTTCAGATTAAGGGGGATTAGGGTGAGATTAAGGGGGATTAGGGTCAGATTAAGGGGGATTAGGGTCAGATTAGGGGGATTAGGGTCAGATTAATGGTGATTAGGGTCAGATTAGGGGGATTAGCATCATATTAAGAGGGACTATCGTCAGATTAAGGTGGATTGGGGCAGATTAAGGGGGATTAGGGGCAGATTAGGGGGATTAGGGTCAGATTAGGGGGATTAGGGTCAGATTAGGGGGATTAGGGTGCCATTAGGGGGATTAGAGTGAGATTAGGGGGATTAGGGTGAGATTACAGGGGATTAGGGCCAGACTAAGGGGGATTAGGGTCAGATTAATGGGGATTAGGGCCAGGTTATCGGGATTATGGTCAGATTATGGGGATTAGGGTCAGATTATGGGGATTAGGGTGAGATTAGGGCAGCAC
>NW_011212725.1:0-689 GCF_000146605.3 Meleagris gallopavo
GAGCCCCATAGGGACCCACTGAGCCCCATTGCAACCCCATAGGGACCCACTGAGCCCCATTGCAGCCCCATAGGGACCCACTGAGCCCCATAGGGACCCACTGAGCCACATTGCAACCCCATAGGGACCCAATGCACCCCATAGAGACCCATAGGGACCCACTGTGCCCCATAGGGACCCATAGCGACCCACTGCGCCCCATAGGGACCCACTGTGCCCCATTGCAGCCCCATAGGGACCCACTAAGCCCCATAGGGACCCACTGAGCCCCATTGCAGCCCCATAGGGACCCACTGAGCCCCATAGGGACCCATTGTGCCCCATTGCAGCCCCATTGCAGCCCCACTGAGCCCCATAGGGACCCATTGCAGCCCCATTGCAGCCCCATAGGGACCCACTGAGCCCCATAGGGGCCCATTGAGCCCCACTGCAGCCCCATAGGGACCCACTGAGCCCCCATAAGGACCCATTGAGCCCCATGGGGACCCATAGCGACTCACTGCAGCCCCATAGGGACCCATTGAGCCCCACTGCAGCCCCATAGGGACCCATAGGGATCCATTGAGCCCCATAGGGACCCACTGCAGCCCCATAGCACCCATAGGGACCCACTGAGTTCCATTGCAGCCCCATAGGGATGCATTGAGCCCCATAGCGCCCCATAGCGGCATTGAAGGCTCCCACGTGCG
>NW_011212726.1:0-2151 GCF_000146605.3 Meleagris gallopavo
TGAAGGAGGCGGCGTTTCCTCATTAGGGCCGGCGATGAGCTCTGCTGCTCGTTAATTGGGCTTTAATTGGCGCCCTAATTGGGTTTGGGGACGCAGGGCAGGAAGGCGGCGCTGCACCAAAGAGGATCTGCTGGGGGGCGGCCCTAAAACCCCCCCGTGGGACCCCAAAACCTGAGCTATGGGGACTCCAGGAGGGCGCTGTAGGGGACCCCAAAACCTGCACTACAGGGGACCCCAGACCAGTGCCATGTCCCCCCCGGCCCCACAGCTCCATGGGAAGCAGGGGATCTGGCCCCATAGCCGCCCCATAGCCGCCCCATAGCCAGCCCCACACCCCGTGTTCTGGTGGGGCCGATAGCGCAGCACAGCCGGCTGTGGGGCCAGAGATACCCACAGGACACCGCCCCACACATCCTTACAGGAGCTCTGCCCCACGGATTTGGGGTCCCCTATAGGATCACTGCCCCACAGTTTGCTATAGGGTCCCCCATAGGATCTCCTCCACCCCACGGATTTGGGGTCCTCCATAGGATCTCCTCCACCCCACGGATTTGGGGTCCCCCATAGGATCTCCTCCACCCCACGGATTTGGGGTCCCCCATAGGATCTCCTCCACCCCACGGATTTGGGGTCCCCCATAGGATCTCCTCCACCCCACAGATTTGGGTCCCCCATAGGATCGCCGCCCCACAGCTGCCCCCCCTCGCGGCAGTTTGGGCACAGCCCACATTTCCCTTCTGAAACCACAACTGCCAAACGCGGCCCGAAACCACGACCCCAAAACCCACAGAGCCGGAACTGCCCACAGGAACCCGGGATCTATGGGGCGGAGAGATATGGGGTTTGCATGGGGCAGCTCAGCCCCACACTGCCGGGATCTATGGGGCAGATGTGGGGTTTGCATGGGGCAGCTCAGCCCCACATTGCCGGGATCTATGGGGCGGAAAGATACGGGGTTTGCATGGGGCAGCTCAGCCCCACATTGCCGGGATCTATAGGGCGGAGAGATATGGGGTTTGCATGGGACAGCTCAGCCCCACATTGCCGGGATCTATGGGGCAGATGTGGGGTTTGCATGAGGCAGCTCAGCCCCACACTGCCAGGATCTATGGGGCAGATGTGGGGTTTGCATGGGGCAGCTCAGCCCCACATAGCTGGAATCTATAGGGAAGGGACATTAGGATCTATGTGGCAGACATGGGCTTCTCACGGGGCAGCGGAGGATTGGCCCCATAGAATCAGTGGGGCTCCGTGCCCCACGGGCCCCCCAGGCGCACAGCGGGGTCGGGACGTGGCAGAGGGGCCGCGCTGTGGGGCGGAGCGGCGCGGAGCAGTGTGGGACGGAACGGGGGGGACGAGGGGGGGGAGCTCCCTGCCCCCCCGCGCGGATCTGTGGGGCTGGGAATGCCGTACCCCATAGAGCGGCCCTATGGGTCCCGGCCCCACAGAGTGACCCCACGCGCCCCACTGCGCTGCCTTTAGGAAATGAACCCCACAGATCCCAAATCCCGACACCTTCAGGTGCCCGGCGCTGTGGGGCTGGGAGCCAACGCCCTACAGTGAGTCTCTATGGGTCCCAGCCCCATTGGGAACCCAGCGCCCCACAGCCCGCCCCATAGATCTCATCCCCCATAACCTGACGCCGGCCATCCCGCCCCACACATTCAGACTCCCAAAGTCGCAGTGCCAGAACCCAACTCCCCACGGCGCGTCCCTATGGGTCCCAGCCCCACTGGGAACCCAGCACCCCACAGCCTGCCCTATGGGTCCCACAGCCTGCCCTATGGGTTCCAGCCACCCCAGAACCCAGCACCCTATGGCCGGTCCCATCTGTTCCAGCCCCACTGGGAGCCCAACTCCCCACAGCGCGCCCTATGGGTCCTGGCCCTGCAGAACCCAGCACCCCACATCCCGCCCTATGGGTCCCAGCCCCATTGGGAACCCAGCGCCCCACAGCCTGTCCTATGGGTCCCACAGCCCCACTGGAACCCAGTGCCCTATAGCCCACCCTATGCACTTAGACTCCAGATTCCGTGGGGCTGGGAAGCCAACGCCCTATAGTGCGTCTCTATGGGTCCCAGCCCCACTGGAACCCCCCTACAGCCTGCCCTATGGGTCCCAGCCCCACAGGGAACCCAGCACCCCACAGCC
>NW_011212727.1:0-423 GCF_000146605.3 Meleagris gallopavo
GGGACCCCAATATGGGGTGATGGGACCCCAAATGTGGGTTATGGGGTGCAGGGACCCCAATATGGGGTGATGGGACCCCAAATGTGGGTTATGGGGTGGTGGGACCCCAAATGTGGGGTTATGGGATGATGGGACCCCAAATGTGGGGTGATGTGACCCCAAATGTGGGTTATGGGGTTTTGGGACCCCAATATGGGGTGATGTGACCCCAAATGCGGGTTATGGGGTGATGGGACCCCAATATGGGATGATGGGACCCCAAATGTGGGGTTATGTGGTGGTGGGACCCCAATTGTGGGTTTTGGGGTTTTGGGACCCCAATATGAGATGATGGGACCCCAAATGTGGGTTATGGGGTGGTGGGACCCCAATATGGGGTGATGGGACCCCAAATGTGGGGTTATGGGGTGATGGGACCCCAAT
>NW_011212728.1:0-525 GCF_000146605.3 Meleagris gallopavo
CAGCCATGGGGACATGGTGGTGGCATCAGGGTGGGGACAGCCATGAGGACATGGTGGTGGCATCGGGGTGGGGACATTGATTGGGATGTGAGGGTGGCACTGGGATGGGGATGTGGGGGTGGCATCGGGATGGGGACAGCCATGGGGACGTGGTGGTGGCATCGGGGTGGGGACAGCCATTGGGACGTGGTGGTGGCATCGGGATGAGGACATTGATTGGGATGTGGGGGTGGCACTGGGATGGGGATGTGGGGGTGGCACCATCGGGATGGGGACATTGACTGGGACGTGGTGGTGGCATCAGGATGGGGACAGCCATGGGGACATGGTGGTGGCATCGGGGTGGGGACATTGACTGGGATGTAGTGGTGGCATCAGGATGGGGACAGCCATGGGGACATGGTGGTGGCACTGGGATGGGTCAGCCATGGGGACATGGTGGTGGCATTGGGGTGGGGACATTGATTGGGACGTGGGGGTGGCACTGGGATGGGACAGCCATGGGGACATGGTGGTGGCATTGGG
>NW_011212729.1:0-869 GCF_000146605.3 Meleagris gallopavo
CATGACTACACCTTTTAGGTCCTCCATGACTACACCTTTTAGGTCCTCCATGACTACACCTTTTGTGTCCTCCATGACTACACCTTTTGTGTCCTCCATGACTACACCTTTTGTGTCCTCCATGACTACACCTTTTAGGTCCTCCATGAATACACCTTTCAGGACCTCCATGACTACACCTTTCAGGACCTCCATGACTACACCTTTTGTGTCCTCCACGACAACACCTTTCAGGACCTCCACGGCAACACCCACTGACTCCTCCATGACAACACCTTTCAGGACCCCGTTTTCTCACCCCCCCACCCCTCCCCCCTCTCCCATCCCCCCGCCCCTCCCCACCCCCACACACCCACCTCCATCCCCGCGCCGCTCCTTCCCGGCTCTCCACGTCCCCCCGTACCCCCATCCACCGCCGTCACCCACGAGGGGCTGCCGATCCGTGGCCCCGTCGGGTGCCAAACACCTCGCCAGGTATTTCGCCCTCGACGCCGTCTGCCCCAAATTGCTGAACTTGGCGACGCCGCTGGGCAGCAGGCAGACGTTGGCGGTGACGAAGGTGAAATCCCGGCGCCTCCGGCCGTCCCATGGCGCCGCGGCTTCGGCCGAAACCCGATAGCTGTAGACGAACTGCCTCCGAGTCGCCTGAACCGGCAACCAGAGCAGCAGCCCCAAAACCGCCGGAGGCAACGACAGAACCAGCAGCACCGCCAGCACCGAACCCAGCACCGCCCTCCTGCCCACGTCCGGGCAGCTGCGTCGGCGGCGCCCCTCGGTGGTGATGGGGCGCAGGTCCAGGAGTTGGTTGAGGGCGAAGGCGGCAGGGAAGAGAAGAGCCTGAGCCACGGCGTTCAGCGCTGCCAGAGCGC
>NW_011212730.1:0-621 GCF_000146605.3 Meleagris gallopavo
CACATGGATCTGAAAGCATTCTGCCTTCTGTGACATGCCCATGCCGTCACAATGCCAGTTCCCTGTACCACCTGCCCATCATGCAACAATCCCACTGTCCTTTTGACTAAATATCTCTGCACAAATGTCCATGTCAAAAATGGAACATCTCTCCAGCTGTGCAGAAGAGGACATGAGCTTCATGCTCTAGTCATGATCTCCTCTCGGCCCCTGGCTCTCAAACACAAAGAACGAGATGCAAAATCAGTTGCATCACAAACACTCCTTTCATACTGTCTACTTCAAGAGACAACACTGACGGGCCCGCTCTCCTGCCCTCTTACTTCAGCCTCTGCACACCATCCTACTCTCCTGAGCATTAGGCTGGCACAGGGATGCAGCTCTTTCTAGGCTCTCCCTATGCAGCCCATGGCACAAGATGGATCTGTAAGCATTCTGCCTTCTGTGACATGCCCATGCAGTCACAATGCCAGTTGCCAGTAACACCTGCCCATCATGCAACAATCCCACGGTCCTTTTGACTAAATATCTCTGCACGGATGTCCATGTCAAAAATGGAACATGTCTCCAGCTGTGCAGCAGAGGACACGAGCTTCCATGCTCTAGTCATGATCTCCTCTC
>NW_011212731.1:0-613 GCF_000146605.3 Meleagris gallopavo
CGAGAAGGCCGTTGTCAGGTTATCCGAAGCAGAAGATTTTGGCGCACCTGTAAGTACCGTGGAAGCTTTCTGTACACTAAAGGGTGCCTGTAAGTGGTATGTAATTTAGTAGGCTCTGTCCGGTTGCCTCGTTTCCTCTTGATGTTGCACAGAGGCACAGTAGGCTATTTGGGGTTTCCCGACACCATAGTCTTTTGCCTTTAGCTTGTGACGGAGCTGAGCGTTTTGACTAAGGGTAGTGAGAGAAAGCGATGCTCATTTCTGGGTGCGTACTTGTAGTGCAAAATGCAGTGCTGTTCCAAAGTATGGCCCGATGCCTGTTTTCACGGTTTCCAGACAGTTGTACTTGCTCAAATACGGAGGGCTTGGGGTTTTGAGCAGGTTGGAGGCGAGGAAGGGGATACCTGGTTGAGGGGTGCTGTATGTTTCATTCTCAGCTCTAGAAGTCAAGTTTGATGGCTTTTGCGTGGGCTCACAAAGCCTACATCGAGTTTTTCTTTTCTGCCAGAAAGACTTACCTTGCCCGAAGATATAATGGGGGGCTGGAACCCCAAGACAAATCTGGCTTCTGTGGCCGATTTGTAGCCCGTTACTGTCTAGCTGGGGCAGGGAG
>NW_011212732.1:0-444 GCF_000146605.3 Meleagris gallopavo
GGGTCCCGCTCTGCCCTATAGGGGGGCTCCAAACAGAGCCCGGCGCTCCCATCCCACCGTCCCACACCTATGGGGCACAGCTCCCTCACACAGTTATGGGGCACAGCTCCGTCCCACGGCTATGGGGCACAGCATCCTCATACAGTTATGGGGCACAGCACCCTCACACTGTTATGGGGCACAGCTCCGTCCCACGGCTATGGGGCACAGCTCCCTCACACAGTTATGGGGCACAGCATCCTCATACAGTTATGGGGCACAGCTCCGTCCCACGGCTATGGGGCACAGCACCCTCACACGGCTATGGGGCACAGCTCCGTCCCACGGCTATGGGGCACAGCACCCTCACACGGCTATGGGGCACAGCTCCGTCCCGTGTGTCTTCCCGGTGCTGAGCTATGGGACCGCTGACCCCAGGAAAGGGGTTGGGGTCAGGGCTGGGTT
>NW_011212733.1:0-464 GCF_000146605.3 Meleagris gallopavo
TGAAAGGAGTGGAGAGGAGGGGAGAGGAGAGGAGAGGAGTGGAGAGGAAGGCAGTGTAATGAAAGGAGCGGAGAGGAGAGGAACGCGATGGAATGAAAGGAGTGGAGAGGAGAGGAGAGAAGAGGAAGACGATGGAATGAAAGGAGAGGAGAGGAGAGGAGCGGAGAAGAAAGCGATTGAATGGAAGGCGAGGCGAGGCGATTGAATGAAAGGAGTGGAGAGGAGAGGAGAGGAAGGCGATACAATTCGAGGAGAGGAGAAGAGAGGAGAAGAGAGGAGAAGAGAGGAGAAGAGAGGAGAAGAGAGGAGAAGAGAGGAGAGGAAGGCGATGAAATGAAAGGTGAGGAGAGGAGAGAAAGACGATGGAATGAAAGGAGAGGAGAGGAGCGGAGAGGAGAGGAGAGGAGAAGAATGCGATGGAATGAAAGGCGAGGAGAGGAAAGGAGAGGAGAGGAGAGGAGAGG
>NW_011212734.1:0-351 GCF_000146605.3 Meleagris gallopavo
CCATTTGACCCCAATGCCCCCAATGTCCCCATTCATCCCGATGTCCCCCTTTGACCCCAGTGTCTCCATTGACCCCAATGTCCCCATTCACCCCAATGTCCTCATTTGACCCCAATGATCCCAACGTCCCCATTGACCCCATGTTCCCCGATGTCCCCATTTGACCCCAATGCCCCCACTGTCCCCATTCACCCCAATGTCCTCATTTGACCCCAATGATCCCAACGTCCCCATTCATCCCATGTTCCCCGATGTCCCCATTTGACCCCAATGCCCCCATTTGACCCCCAATGTCCCCATTCGACCCCAATGCCCCCAATGTCCCCATTCACCCCAATGTCCTCATTTGAC
>NW_011212735.1:0-596 GCF_000146605.3 Meleagris gallopavo
CCTATGGGGTCTATGGGGTCAGACGTGTCCCTATGGGGTCAGACGTGTCCCTATGCGGTCTATGTGGTCAGAAGTGTCCCTATGGGGTCAGATGTGTCCCTATGGGGTCTATGGGGTCAGACGTGTCCCTATCGGGTCAGACGTGTTCCTATGGGGGCAGACGTGTCCCTATGGGGTCAGATGTGTCCCTATGGGGTCTATGGGGTCTGACGTGTCCCTATGGGGTCAGACGTGTCCCTATGGTATCTGACGTGTCCCTATGGGGTCTATGGGGTCAGACATGTCCCTATGGGGTCTGACGTGTCCCTATGGGGTCAGACGTGTCCCTATGGGATCAGACGTGTCCCTATGGGGTCAGACGTGTTCGTATGGGGTCAGACGTGTCCCTATGGGGTCTATGGGGTCAGATGTGTCCCTATGGGGTCTATGTGGTCAGACGTGTCCCTATGGGGTTTATGGGGTCAGACGTGTCCCTATGTGGTCAGACGTGTCCCTATGGGGTCTATGGGGTCAGACGTGTCCCTATGGGGTCAGACGTGTCCCTATGTGGTCAGACGTGTCCCTATGGGGTCTATGGGGTCAGACGTGTCCCTATG
>NW_011212736.1:0-1019 GCF_000146605.3 Meleagris gallopavo
GGTTGGAAAAAGCCTTAAAGATCATCGAGTCCAACCACAACCTAACCATACTACCCTAAGTAACAACCCTCCACTAAATCATGTCCTTGAGCACCACATCCAAATGGTTTCTAAGCACATCCAGGGATGGTGACTCAACCACCTCCCTGGGGAGCCTATTACAGTGCTTAACAACCCTTTCTGTAAAGAAGTTTTTCCTGATATCCAACTTAAACTTACCGTGGTGCAACTTAAGGCCATTTTCCCTCGGCCTGTCACCTGTCACCAGTAAGAAGAGACCAACCCTGCTCTCACTGTAAGCACCTTACAGGTACTGAAAGAGAGCAATAAGGTCTCCCCTCAGCCTCCTTTTCCTCTGACTAAACAGCCCCAGTTCCTTCAGTCTCTCCTCGTAGGGCATATTCTCCAAGCCCTTCACAAGCCTCGTTGACCTTCTTTGGAACTGCTTCAGCACCTCAATGTCCTTTCTGTACTGAGGTGCCCAATACTGAACGCAGTACTTGAGGTGAGGCCTCACCAGTGCTGAGTACAGGGGCAGAATGACTTCCCTAGTCCTGCTCACCACACCATTCCTGATACAAGCCAGGATGCCATTGGCCTTCTTGGCCACCTGGGCACTCTGCTGGCTCATATTCAGTCGACTGTCCATCAGTACACCAAGGTCCCTTTCCATCAGGCAGCTTTCCAGCCACTCCTCCCAAAGCCTGTAGGGTTGCCTGGGGTTGTTGTGACCAAAATGCAGGACCCGAAACTTGGCCCTATTGAAACTCATACTGTTAACCTTGGCCCATCGATCCAGTCTATCCAGGTCCCTCTGTAGTGCCTTTCTCCCCTCTGGCAAATCAATGCCCCCTCCCAACTTGGTGTCGTCTGCAAACTTACTGAGGGTACACTCAATCCCCTCATCAAGATTGTTAATAAAGATGTTAAGTAAAAGCAGCCCCAGTACTGAGCCCTGGAGGACACCGCTCGTGACCAGCCACCAACTAGATCCAACTCCATTGACCACGACTCTTTGG
>NW_011212737.1:0-581 GCF_000146605.3 Meleagris gallopavo
GTTGTGACGTCACATGGGGTGTGTGACGTCACTTTTTTGGGTTATTACATCGCATGGGTGGGTGTGACATCACATGGTGTGTGTGACGTCACATGGGGGTTGTAACGACATTATGGGGTTGTGACATCACATGGGGTGTGTGACGTCACATGGGGTGTGTGACGTCATTTTAGGGGTGTGTGACATCATTTTGGGGGTGTGATGTCACAATGGGTGTGTGACGTCATTTTAGGGCTGTGAGGTCATTTTGAGTTTGCGACGTCACATGGCAGGTGTGACTTCTTTCGGAGTGTGTGACGTCAAATGGGGGCGTGTGACAGCATTTTGGGGGTGTGACGTCACATGTTGTGTGTCATGTCACATGGGGTGTGTGACGTCATTTGGGGTGTGTGGCGTCATTTTAGGGGTGTGTGACGTCATTTTCGGCGTGTGACGTCACTTGGGGGTTGTGACCTCACATGGGGTGCGTGACGTCACTTTTTTGGGTTATGACATCAATTGGGTGGGTGTGACATCACATGGTGTGTGTGACGTCACATGGGGGTGTGACATCACATGTGGTGGTGTGACGTCACATGGGG
>NW_011212738.1:0-1477 GCF_000146605.3 Meleagris gallopavo
TGCTCCCTGCTGCACCCACGGCTGCTCCCCGCTGCACCCACACCTGCTCCCCGCTGCACCCACAGCTGCTCCCCATACCTCAGCCTGGATGCGATCTGCGTCGGCGCCGCGGCGCTGCGGGTCGCGGTTGGGGTGCAGCGCGCTGACGAACTCGCAGTAATCGATGAAGCCGTCGCCATTCGTGTCGAAGATGTTCGCAACCGCCGTCATCTCCAGCGTGTTGGTGGGGAACTCTGCGTGGGGTGGGGGCACCAGTGGGATGGGGCACCCAAACGGAATGGGTACCAATGGGATGGGGCACCCAAAGGGAATGGGGCACCAATGGGGATGAATGGGACACCAATGGGATTGGGCACCAATGGGGATGAATGGGACACCAATAGGATTGGTCACCAATGGGGATGAATGGGACACCAATGGGATTGGGCACCAATGGGGATGAATGGGACACCAATGGGATTGGTCACCAATGGGGATGGGGCACCAATGGGGATGGATGGGGCACCCAAACGGAATGGGTACCAATGGGATGGGGCACCCAAAGGGATGGGGCACCAATGGGGATGGATGGGGCTCCAATGGGATGGGGCACCAATGGGGATGGGGCACCAATGGGGATGAATGGGACACCAATGGGATTGGTCACCAATGGGGATGGGGCACCAATGGAGATGGATGGGGCACCAATGGGATGGGGCACCAATGGGGATGGATGGGGCACCAATGGGGATGGGGCACCAATGGGGATGGATGGGGCACCAAGGGGGATGGGACACCAATGGGGATGGGGCTCCAATGGGGATGGGGCACCAATGGGGATGGGGCACTAATGGGGATGGATGGGACACCAATGGGATGGGGCTCCAATGGGGATGGATGGGACACCAATGGGATGGGACACCAATGGGGATGGATGGGGCACCAATGGGGATGGGGCTCCAATGGGGATGGGGCTCCAATGGGGATGGGGCACCAATGGGGATGGGGCTCCAATGGGAATGGGGCTCCAAGGGGATGGATGGGGCACCAAGGGGGACGGATGGGGCACCAGACACCAATGGGGATGGGACACCAATGGGGAAGGGACACCAATGGGGATGGATAGGACACCAATGGGGACAGATGGGTAACCCAATAGGGACAAGTCACACAATGGGGACAAGACACCCAATGGGGACGTGACACCCAATGCCCCCCTCCTCCCCCCAGCCCCCCTCTATGGGACCCCCACCCCATTTCCCCCCGCCCCGCTCTCACTGGAGCTGAGCAGGCTGTCCATGAACTCCCTGAGGCTGATGCGCCCGTCCTGGTCGCGGTCGATGCTGCGGAACACGTCGAGCGCGCGGGATTTCATCTGCGCGATCCACTGCAGGAAGCGCTGCCGCCACTGCCCGAAGTCAAAGTGGGAGAACTCCTCCAGCTGCGGGCACAAATGCGATTCATGCACTGAGCCCCTCCTCTGCGCCCTCAGCACGCG
>NW_011212739.1:0-491 GCF_000146605.3 Meleagris gallopavo
ATAGAGCCCTGCTGTCCCCATACAGCCCTGCTGTCCCCATAGAGCCCTACTGTCCCCATACGTCCCTGCTGTCCCCATAGAGCCCTGCTGTCCCATAGAGCCCTACTGTCCCCATAGAGCCCTGCTGTCCCCATAGAGCCCTGCTGTCCCCATACGTCCCTGCTGTCCCCATGCTGTCCCCATAGAGCCCTGCTGTCCCCATAGAGCCCTGCTGTCCCCTTGCTGTCCCCATATGGCCCTGCTGTCCCCATAGAGCCCTGCTGTCCCCATGCTGTCCCCACGTCCCCCGCTCACCAGCGTGAATCCGTCATAGATGCTCATCAGCTCCTCGGTCTTGTACTGCTCCAGCACCACGACGCCGTGCAGCGCGGAGTTGCGGCGCCGCGCGCAGCCCTCGCAGTGCACCAGGTAGGTGTTGCGCCCGCCGCTCTCGCTGGTCACAAACAGGATGTTGAACACCTCCACCTGCAGCGCAAACGGAGCCGCGCCGC
>NW_011212740.1:0-596 GCF_000146605.3 Meleagris gallopavo
GGATCCGACATGGCAGATGGAGCAGGTGAGTGTCTTCCTGCATTAGCTTTATCTTGATCAGACATCTTGATCAAATGCAGGCCTTCTCCAAGACTCTTGAACTACGCTTTTACTATTGAGGGGACAGCAGACTTCTGGGCTTAGGTTAGAATATGGCATCCAGTTGCTGAGAATGCGCAAACCCAACCTTGACAAGAAGAAAACCATCACTGTCATTATGGTGTTTTGGACGCAGGAGAAGCTTGATGAAAGTGTGGCAGCGAAGCTCTCTCAGTTCCCTGCCCCCATTTTCTAGGGATTTTGTTTGCCTGTTTTGATACAGTGAGCTGCTCTTAATTATGACTGCGTCCTTTGCCATAAACACATCTCTGACCGCATGGTTATTTTGAGCTCCTCTTCTTCCAGTGGCTTGGATAAGCAAGTCTGAGAAAAATTCAGCACCTCACCCAGCACTGTGATGGCTGTGCTGCTGCTTTCTGATCCTCGCTCTTACCTGTGGTTTTCCCTTACAGGGCACACCTCTCTCTCAGGGCCCAAGTCTGTGTGGGTCTCTTCTGCTGCCACAAAGCTGCTCAGCCTGGAGGAGGCACAGGCAC
>NW_011212741.1:0-623 GCF_000146605.3 Meleagris gallopavo
ATCCCATAAAGCCCCCACGGACCCCACAGACCCCACAGACCCCATAAAGCCTCGCAGACCCCATAGATCCCCCACAGACCCCACAGATCCTCCACAGACCCCACACACCCCACAGATCCCCCACCGACCCCATAGATTCCCCATAAACCCCACAGATCCCCCACAGACCCCATAGATCCCCCACACAGTCCCCACAGACCCCATAGATCCCATAGATCCCCCACAGACCCCACAGATCCCCCACAGACCCCATAGATCCCCCACAGACCCCATAGATTCCCCATAAACCCCACAGATCCCCCACAGACCCCATAGATCCCATAGACCCCACAGATCCCCCACTGACCCCATAGATTCCCCACAGAACCCATAGATCCCCCACAGATCCCCCACAGACCCCATAGATCCCATAGATCCCCCACTGACCCCATAGATTCCACAGATCCCCCACAGACCCCACAGATCCCCCACAGATCCCCCACTGACCCCATAGATACCCCATAAACCCCACAGACCCCATAGATTCCCCACAGACCCCATAGATCCCCCACCGACCCCATAGATTCCCCATAAACCCTACAGATCCCCCACAGACCCCATAGATTCCCCATAAACCCCACAGA
>NW_011212742.1:0-386 GCF_000146605.3 Meleagris gallopavo
ACAGGGCTCCATAGGGAGACACGGGGCTCCATAGGGGGGCACGGGGCTCCATAGGGGGACACGGGGCTCCATATAGGGACACAGGGTTCCATAGGGGGACGCAGGGTTCCATAGGGGGACACAGGGTTCCATAGGGGGACACAGGGCTCCATAGGGGGGCACAGGGCTCCATAGGGGGACACAGGGCTCCATAGGGGGGCACAGGGTTCCATAGGGGGACGCAGGGTTCCATAGGGGGGCACAGGGCCCCATAGGGGGACACAGGGTTCCATAGGGGGACACAGGGCTCCATAGGGGGACACGGGGCTCCATATAGGGACACAGGGCTCCATAGGGGGACACAGGACTCCATAGGGGGACACAGGGCTCCATAGGGGGGCACAGGG
>NW_011212743.1:0-1062 GCF_000146605.3 Meleagris gallopavo
GGTTGTGACGACTTTCTGGGGTTGTGATGTCACATGGGGTATGTGACGTCATTTGGGGTGTGTGACATCATTTTGGGTTTGTGACGTCACTTGAGGAGTGTGACATCACTTGGAACGTGTGAGGTCATTTGTGATGTGTGACGTCACCTGGGGTGTTTGATGTCATTTGTGGGTATGACGTCACATTGGGTGCTGTTACCTCATTTTGGGGCTGTCACGTCACTTGGGGGTGTGATGTCACATGGGGTTTGTGATGTCATTTTGGTGGTGTGATGTCACATGGGGAGGTGTGACGTCACATGGCAGAGTTTGACGTCATATAGGGGTGATACGTCACATGGGGTGTCTGACATCACATGGAGTGTCTGACGTCACATGGGGTGGTGTGATGTCACGTTGGTAGTTTGCCGTCATTTTGGACTGGTGACATCACATGGGGGGTGTGAGGTCATTTCCGGTGTGTGACGTCACATGGGGGATGTGACATTATTTGGGGGGTGTGACGTCACACGGGAGGGTGCGGTGTCAATAGGGGGTTGTGACATCATTTGGGGTGTCTGACATTATTTGGGGGTGTGCCGTCACATGGGGGTCTGACATCACATAGGTGGTTTGACGTCATTCTGATTGTCTGACGTCGTATGAGATGTGTCACATCATATGAGACGTGTCACGTCATCTGGAGGGTGTGACGTCACTTGGGGTTGTGACGTCATATTTCGAGGAGATCCAAAGGGATCCTGCGGAGACCCCATAAAGACCCTAACAGATACTCATAGACTCCATATAAACCCATACAGAGCCGAAGGGAACCACAGAGACCCCATCCATACAGACCCACAGAGACGCCACACATAGCACAGGGATTCCCATATGGGGGTGTGACGTCACATGGGGGGTTGACCTCACATTCGGGTGAGACGTCATATGGGGGGTGTGACATCATTTGGGGTGTGTGACGCCACATCTGGGGTGTGACCTCATAGGTGGTGTGACGTCATCTGGCGGCTGTGACGGCATATTGGGGTGTGACGTCACGTTGGATGTGTGATGTCATATGGG
>NW_011212744.1:0-613 GCF_000146605.3 Meleagris gallopavo
CCATCATGACCCCATGACCCCATGACCTCATGACCCCCATGACCTCCCATGACCTATCATGATCCCTCATGACCCCTCATGTCCCATCATGACCCCATGACCTCATGACCCCCATGACCTCCCATGACCCATCATGACCCCATGACCCCGTGACCTCAAGACCCCCATGACCTCCCATGACCCATCATGACCCCATGACCCCGTGACCCCCATGACCTCCCATGATCCATCATGACCCCATGACCCCATGACCTCATGACCCCATGACCTCCCATGACCCATCATGACCCCATGACCCCATGACCTCATGACCCCATGACCTCCCATGACCCCCCATGACCCATCATGACCCCATCATGACCCCATGACCTCATGACCCCCCATGACCCATCATGATCCCATGACCCTGCGATCTCATGACCCCCCCATGACCTCTTGACCCCATGACCCCTCATGACCCCGTGACCCACTGTGACCCCATGACCCCTCATGACCCGCGTGACCCCTCCCCATAATCCCATGACCCCCCATGCCCCGTCATGTTCCCATGACCCCGTGACCTCATGACCCCTCATGACCCCCATGACCCTGTGACCCCCAATGATCCCATGAC
>NW_011212745.1:0-647 GCF_000146605.3 Meleagris gallopavo
AGACCCATAGGGACCCATAGAGACCCATAGAGACCCCATAGAGACCCAAAGAGCCCCATAGAGCCCCATAGAGACCCATAGAGACCCCATAGAGCCACATAGAGACCCATAGAGACCCCATAGAGCCACATAGAGACCCATAGAGACCCACAGAGACCCATAGGGACACATAGAGACCCCATAGAGACCCATAGGGACACATAGAGACCCCATAGAGACCCCATAGAGCCCCATAGAGACCCATTGAGACCCGTAGAGACCCATAGAGCCCCACAGAGACCCATAGAGCCCCATAGAGCCCCATAGAGACCCATAGAGCCCCATAGAGACCCATTGAGACCCGTAGAGACCCATAGAGACCCATAGAGCCCTATAGAGACCCATAGAGACCCACAGAGACACATAGAGACCCATAGAGACCCATAGAGACCCATAGAGCCCTATAGAGACCCATAGAGACCCACAGAACACCATAGAGACCCATAGAGACCCATAGAGACCCATAGAGCCCCCATAGAGATCCATAGAGCCCCATAGAGACCCCATAGAGACCCATAGAAACCCATAGAGACTCATTGACCCCCATCGAAACCCCATAGAGACCCCATAGAGACCCATAGAGCCCCATAGAGACCCATAGAGCCCCA
>NW_011212746.1:0-735 GCF_000146605.3 Meleagris gallopavo
AAGGAGAGTCTCAGGGAAACAGTGCAAAATGAGCGAGAGAGTCTCCTGGTCGAGAGAAACAGCCTCCAATCTGAGAGAGATGCCCTCCGAACTGAGAGAGACTCCCTGCAATCCAAACTCAACAGTCTTCAATCTCAACAAGACACCCTCCAATCTGAGCTAGATACTCTCATAATCGAACGAGACAGGCTCCGAGCTGAACTGGAGGATGAGAGCATTGGAACTGACCAACCTGATCAACTACAGGAAGCACCACAATTGATGTCAGTTGCCCCTGTAAGAGGACGGAAAATGAAACGAATCTCGACTCAGTTAGAAGAGAAGATAGAGGAGGAGAGAGGTCCAGAGGAGTGGCTCCAAGATCCACAAGAAGCACCCCTAAGTCCAGGGGAGGGGCCCTCAGTAAGACCACGGTCACCAACGCCTATGAGGGCAACAAGAAGTCCTTAAAGAGTAAGAGGTGAGCAAGATATCGTTACTACTGTTGATCGATCTCTGAAAATGAATGAAATTCGAAGTCTGAGAAAAGACTTTTCACGTCACCCAAATGCGCCTATTGCCACTTGGTTACTTCGATGTTGGGACAATGGGGACAACAGTGTGTGGCTGGATAGTAGAGAAGCTCGCCAACTGGGTGGCATTGCTAGGGACTCAGCCATTGACAGAGGTATTAGTACATGCCAGAACCAGGCCTTTTACCCTCTGGAGGTGGATGTTGTTAGCTGTAAAAGAAAG
>NW_011212747.1:0-436 GCF_000146605.3 Meleagris gallopavo
CACTCACCGCTTTCCCCCCCCTTCCCCCTCTCTTTACAGTCTCCATTGGGGGTCACGGACTGGGTAAGTGGGGCCGGGCTGTGGGGCAGAGCTGTAGGGCCTGGTTATGGGGCTGAGCTGTAGGGCAGAGCTGCAGGGCTGGGCTGTGGGGCTGAGCTGTAGGACTGGGCTGTGGGGCTGAGCTGTAGGACTGGGCTATAGGGCGGAGCTGCAGGGCTGGGCTGTGGGGCTGAGCTGTAGGACTGGGCTGTGGGGCTGAGCTGTAGGACTGGGCTATAGGGCGGAGCTGCAGGGCTGGGCTGTGGGGCTGAGCTGTAGGACTGGGCTATAGGGCGGAGCTATAGGGCTGGGCTATGGGGCTGAGCTGTAGGGCTGGGCTATAGGGCGGAGCTATAGGGAGCTATAGGGCTGGGCTGTGGGGCTGAGCTGTAGGGCT
>NW_011212748.1:0-367 GCF_000146605.3 Meleagris gallopavo
ACTCAGGACGGATATTTTAATGCAAACGTACGGAGGAAGAGATGCAGAGGAGAGGGCTGGAGGGGCTGAGGGTCCCCGCCGTAGCCCGGCTCTGGCTCACGACGACGAGGAGAAGGGAAACCCAAAGCCCGGCGCAGGGGCGGCCCGAGGAGATGGGGCTGCGGAGAGCCGCGCAGCGGGAGGAGACCGGAGCTGCCCGGTGGAGAACAACCTCGGCGGGGAAAGAACCAAATCTATGGCGCAAGATGAATAACCTCCCCCCCCTCCTCCGGCTTAACCCTTTGCTAATGGCAAAGTCTTCTGCCAGGGGTGAGCCGGTTTCTCCCGCAGAGGGTCCGGTTCTGCTTCTAAGTTTCGTAAAACAAAA
>NW_011212749.1:0-731 GCF_000146605.3 Meleagris gallopavo
ACTTTCTAGGACAAAATGACCTATTTTCGGAGGGAAAACTGGTATTTCTGTGAGAAAATGTGGTATTTCTGGCCGAAAACTGCAATTCCTGGCAGAAAATGTCCTATTTTGGGGGAGAATCCTGGTATTTCTGGTAGGAAACGTTGTGTTTTGGGTGAGAAAACGGGTATTTCTGGGAGATATTGCCATATTGTTGGGGAGACAACTGGTATTTTTGGTGAGAAAATATAATATTTCAGGAAGAAAGGTGCAATTCCTGGGAGAAAACGTCATGTTGGGGGAGAAAACTGCCATTTCTGAGAGAAAATGGCCTACTTGCGGGCGAAAACTGGTATTTCTGTTAGGAAACGCTGAGTTTTTGGTGAGAAAACTGGCATTTCTGGTACAAAACGTCCTATTTCTGGGAGAAAGCTGGTATTTCTGGGAGAAAATGTCCTGTTTCTGGTTGAAAAATGGTATTTGTGGGAGGAAACTGCAGTTCCTGGCAGAAAATGGCATATTTTTGGGAGAAAACTGGTATCTGTGGTGGAAAATGTCGTATTTTTGTGATAAAACTGTCACTTGTTGGAGAAAATATCATATTTTGGGGGAGAAAACTGCCATTTCTGAGAGTTAAATGCCGTATTTCCGGGAGAAAACTGGTATTTCTGGTAGAAAACGCTGATTTTGTTGTGAGAGAACTGGTATTTCTGTTCCAAAATGTCATATTTCATGGAGAAATCTGCTATTTC
>NW_011212750.1:0-873 GCF_000146605.3 Meleagris gallopavo
AAATAGCATTCCACCAGGCTCACTCGCTTGCTATGTGTTCCAGATTTGCATCCTGAATGTGGAAATGATTTATGAATTTCTCAAATACTTTATCTTACACCAGATTAATTGTAGACTAGGTCTCCTTCTGTAGGCTTTGTGTTCTCTGGCTCAGCTTTCAAAGCTCTGAATGGCTACGTGATAAAGTGACAAGAGGCAATAAAACTATGGGGCAAAACCCTGCAGACTGGAATGCAGCCCTTGAAACTTTCCCATCGTCTGCTCCTACTGGTGATAACTTTTTGCACACGGAAGCATGCAGCATTTGGGGGCCTTATCCAGAGTACCATGTCTACTGCCAGCTGCACTGCACTGATATCATTTGTTTGTTCTTGAAAGCTCACCAGGACCTGCCCAGAAATTCTCTTGCAGACACGGCCCCCAAAGTAAAGCTGTGCCTCCAAGCTTCTGGGAGGCTGAAGTCAGGGAATTATCCTGTAAGTCCAGATCGAGTCACACCTGGATAACCAGTGGTGTGAAACAGATCCCCGCTGGGTTGTGGTTTGCAGCCGCAGGGAAGTATTGATGCTTACTAAACTGAAAGGCTGAGTATAAACTAAAGTGAAAATCGCAGCAGCGTTAGGAGGAAGACGCCCTTCACATTCCTTCTGCTCATCTCTGAAAGTGGGTTTTCCTCTCAGATGACCTAATAGCAGTTTCTTCTGAAGCTACTGTTTAGTTCTCCAGCTTAAGAAAGAATTAAGCATGCATTAACGTGAAGGAGGTTGCAACAAGTGCTACTGCTGGTGGGCCGAGCAGCTTTTCTCTTGCGGGCACTGTAAGCTGGCAGGGCTGCTACTGCCTGGTGCCAAACTCGTACCGTGTTAGCGATGT
>NW_011212751.1:0-526 GCF_000146605.3 Meleagris gallopavo
CCCCATTCCTGTCACTCACGAGGGCTTGAGGTCCACAGGGAAGAAGTACTGCCAAGAATTACAACGCATGGTTTTAAAATTGATTGAATGAATAGTGTGTAATAGGAACAGTCCTGGTGAATGATGTGGGAAGAGACCACAGCAATTTTCAACAGAAATAGTTAAAGGCAGCTTTTCAAGGTTTCCTTGAGAACTTTTCAAGGCAAGGAATTTGAAGCGCCAAGATTTCTTAGGCTTCAGATTGGCAGTGTTTCTATCTAAGCTGGCAGCCTTTAGACCCGTACCTCAACCAAAGCTTGCTCATCTAAGTGGAGGTACCTTAGCTATGCTCTAACTCTGCCTGGAAAATGGCTTTCCCGTTCACTAGTCCTTTCTGACTCGCTGCGTGTTCAATTTCATCGGCAGAAAAACTGGATGTCTCTGCCAAGGGAGATGTACACCACACTTGCACTGCATCACTGGGTGATTGGGAAACGGAAATTCTGGGGTGTGCTGCAGCATGCCCTCTCAGGTCAGTCTAAGAACG
>NW_011212752.1:0-5714 GCF_000146605.3 Meleagris gallopavo
GTACTGTTGTCTCAAAATTTTCTGTTATTCCACAGAATATTACATGGACTTATGACTCTAGAAGAAAGTAATGTCCATGTAAGACAACAAATTATATTTTATTGACTGTAAGTAGTGTGTATTAAACCTGTAATATGAAATTTTCTCTCTTAAAATTTAGGAAAGTAAATCATCAATACATGGGCTTTTTATTCTATTATGGTAATTCGGAAGACTTCGTAACATCCTGAATGCATGTTCCATGTCCTCATGGTGAGGAAACAAAATACATTCATGCTGTATATAGTTGAACCATCATTTAAAATTAACTCACAGTAATAAAGAGATTTGCCAGCAACTAATTAACAACTAGCTAAAAAGGATTTAGTCTAAATTTATAAATTATATCACAAAGCATTTATTCTACAAAAATGATGTCGTGTGAACAGTAACTTTCTTCCAGGCCATGATTTTAATATTTACTTCTCTGTTTCTTCTTTTGCCACCACACTCAAAGACTCATAAGGAACATGTATATGAACATATACATAAATTACAACTGAGAAACATGTTTTTAGACTGATGAATTGCTCAGAAATGAATATAAAATGCTATTTTATGATTTTATATTAATATTAATCTCTTCTTTGAGTGTGAGTGTATCTTTATTTTTTATTCTAACTAATAACTTATTTGGGAATACAAGAAAAACTACTCAGAGTAGCAGCTGTGGAGCAAGATAAACAGTATGAGAACCAAGGACACCTTTAGAAGAAGAAACAACATCTCATGGCTCTGAATGGATAAGCGCCTGCATGGACAGTTGCAGAGTGTTTTGTAGAATGCTCTGTTGACGTTAAAGGTGGATGGGAAGTTAATAGAGATGGATGGGAAAGCTAGAAAAAGAAAAACTTGTGAAAGTATATAAGTGATGTGAAAACTTATAATAAATGGTTTGGATCATTCACATCTGAGTCTGTGCATCAGATGCTACAGTTTATATCTGGAGCTTGACGAAACTTGGAGATTCTAATGGCAATTTTATGTAAAAGTATGACATTTTGAAAACAGTTTTGAATCACAGTTGAAAATATTTCTCTTTTTAATGAAAGCTGTATTATGAAGTAAAATTAACAATGTAGTTCTCATCACAAAAATTATTTTTCAGTAACATGTTCTACATATAGATTTTCATTATAATTTTTTCTTTAAAATCATATTTTCCAAAATTGAAATATAAGTGTTCAGTTTGAAGAAGCATTTAGAATTTCAGAAGTATTTAGAATTTAATTATAAGATATTAATACAAATTGACTAACTGTTTCAGGAGTTCAATTTTACTCAATCCGCACTTAGAAAAAGTCTGATGTACAGAAATATCAAGTATATGTATGTTATATAACACTGTTAACTAAAAAGGTCAGCCTCAGAAAACATTTTCCTCACATTTTTGAAAATTTAAATATGTTTCTCAGTTTCAGTTATAATCCATTATTTCTCTGTATATGTTACCCTTTAGTGAGGGACAGATTATTTTCTTCCTACAAGAACATGCTAAAACTTTGTCATTCTGCTTTTATGATGGGACAGACAGTGTCAGTACAATGCAAAGAATTTAGATGCATTGGGTCTCCAGATTGAGTTTTACTAGTTTTTGCAAGACCTTGGATGGTTTTTCGCCTTGTCCTGGTTTCAGCTGGGACAAAGTGGATTTTCACTGTCGTGTTTGAAGCAATGCTATATTTTGCTCTTAGGAGAAAAGTAATATTATTAACACATTGATGTTTTTTTGTTGCCATGCAGTGCTGCACAGAACCAAGGACATTTCAGCTGTCCTGCCATTTCCTCCCTGCATCCTTTTCAGTCCCCGCAGATCTAACTGACTATAGTAAATAACGTGATTCTCTACAATTAATATATTTTTTTCCTAAAAGAATAGTACTCTGCTTAGTCTACAGGTGACATTTTTGGCTCTATTTCTCTTCTCTGTACTAACTGAAACTCTAATTTGTTAGGTCAGTTTGTGCAAACTACAGCATAAATACTTGTTAACTATAACAGAGAAAGAGCATGAAAACTAACAAGGAAACCTCCTAAATCTCCATATTTCTGTATTTTAAAATATATACATAATGGTGTTTTCATATATTTTATTTTGTCTTTAATTACTTAGATGTTTAATTGTCATGAATACAGTTTAAAAAAGTAGGCACTGGAAATGTAAACTTTAAAGTCAAATGTACATGCATCTTTTACAGCATAAAAATGTTGAAGTCCACATGAATGAAAACGGCTCACTTCTATGTTGAAAAATTGTTCTGAGTTTTAATTAAATAGACTATTCTTTTTGATGAGTAGTAGTGCTCAGACAGTGAAGAAACTGAACTAATTTCACATACAACATACAGTTTTGAAGAATGAATGCAGTATCATGCTTGCCTGAGCAATGCAAGCAACATAAAGTTTTATAAAAAAAACAACCAACCAACCAACCAACAAGAACAATAGTAATAAAAAAGTTCTCATGAATTCTGGAACCAGGATAGCTCACTTTGAACAGGTAGGTATTATCATATCAATTATATTCAAGATAATGTATTTTGGACTGTTAAGTTCGAAATATTAAGTACATGCTCCAAATAAAGTCGAGGTAATTCCAACGTAATGATATTTGTTAAAAACAAGGCTAATATTTGGTCTCTATGTAAGCAAGATTTTCGAATGAGTAAGATATATGGACCTGTTATTTTCAGCAGCATTCATTTAGATTTTTCCTGATAGCAAAATAACAGGGAAGTTTATCCTCAGCACTCATTATGGTATTTATATTGTCTTCAGAAAAAATATGAGAAGGCAACAATAGTGAAAATAAGATCATAGCACTTGCTTAGTAAGATCAGATTTCACTTAAGAAAGAATAATTTGTTTTTTATACCTCTTCAATAACTTTTTTGTTGGTTGTTGGTTAAGATTTGAATAAGAAGGCTTTCAAGACTTAGTCCAGTAAACTCCTTACTCCCAGAAACCGAAATGAAGAGACCTAGCCTTTTTCACTGGGCTAAGATGATGGCAGTGCTTTTCATTATGTGTATTTCAATATCACTGAGAATATACAAACCCAAATGCAGATAAATTTAGCTTAATTAGAAATAAAACACTATAAAGCCAAAATCCTAACTGTTACACCCACCTATGGCTAAATATACTCAAATTTAGAGTATGACTTAGGTGTCTATTCAGGATTTTTTATTTTATAAATTATTTGTCCTTTATTTGCCTTCCATGATGCGAAAAAAAGACCAGTTCTTAATGTATGTACATATAGTTTACCCTTGTCTTCAGACATATCTCCACTTTCACCCACATTTTTGTTGACAGTCATTTTCCAGGTACCATTCAGAAAAATATACAGCAAACTTGCTGAAAAAGATTGTTGGGTAATCTCCCAACTTTAACAGAGTTTGACTATAACCTGCTGAAAATGAAGTCCTTTAGTATTTTTCTTGGGTCAGAGATTCTGGGAAAAGTGAAGGCTATGTTTCTCTGCATGCAAAGATTGTCAGGCTCCATCAGCCTCATGGGGACAATATTTTTCTGCATGAAACTAAAGGAAAAAAGCTCTTTTATCCTACATAAATTCATATGCCCTTTGAATTCAGAGTTTTCTCTGAGGACAATACATGCCAGAGGTTAAAATTATCCTTTTTGTAATGCATCAATGTCAATATGAACATGACTCTCCTTTTAAAAAGAAGAAAGAAATCCTGAAAATAATACAACAAAATTATTCAAATCTGTTTTCATAGTTGTGGCAGATGACAATTATTCCCCATTAATATCAAATGAATGCTAGCAGAACTAAGAAAATACAGAAAACTGACAATGACATTTTATGTAAATTCACAAAATTCTCAGTATGGTAATCTATTTCCTTAGTTTTAGAGAACAGTATTTCCTTAGAGTGCCTTGTAATAGCATTTAAAATTATGGTTAATTTAGAACCAAATAAAGTTCAATTGTTCTTCTTTACGTGCTTTTCTCATTAGCACAAAATAAATAAATAAATAAATAAATAAATCACAAATGTGTCAAAGTCAGTGTTCCTCAACAGAGACTGATAGGTATTATGAAAGAAAGCTTTTATGACTAATACACTTGTGTTATCATTAATTTTAGAATATAAAGGTGTGTTTGATATCCAGTTTGCCTTTGCTCTCCTTCATCACTCTTTCCACCCACCCTCCCCTCCCCAGGCAGTGGCACTGGGACATTTTCACCATATTTATATGCTGAACAAGGTGAACAAAGGTGAATAAAAGCCTACAGTTATTACCAGGGCTATGACTCTAAACAATAAAGTTTTACCAAGTCTTGTGTAATTAGCAGGGCCTGCTTAGCGGGAGCTGCAAGGCTGGCTCTGACTTCTACCTTTTGCACTGCCCTTCACTTTATTGAAGGGAACAAATGCAGTCTGTGATGAAGAGACCGAGTACCAGGAAGAAGGAAGGAGAGTGTCTAGAGGGAATTTAAGGTACCTTCCCCAAATGTTTGTTTATTTGTTTCTAGCTTTCAGTAGCAAAATTAGTAATCATAAGTTTAATAGTTGGAAATAGATTGTTTGAAATTCCGTAAATCAAAATTGGTTTCTTAACTTCAACAAAAAATGTCATTTTTGTCAATTCTGTAGCATAAGTAAATATATTCTAAAACGATGATACATTTGTATGTTTAGTGTGACTCTGTGACAATGTAAAAGTGAAAAATCTTGAAGAACAATATACTTCTTAAATCAATATTTTTTATGTTTGTGTGTTTTTAAAAAGGCTATAATATATTGTCTGTATGTATTCTTGCAGGCACATTTCGTTTTAAAGGAGAATGTTACAAACAAGGAGAATGACCAGGATAATAATCTTGATGGTCTTCCTTTCAGAAAAGACTGAAGTGTGTAATAGGACTTTTCAACTTGGAAAATAAAAAGCTGAGTCAAAGAAAAAGGATGTTGTTGGTGAAACTAATGGAGAAGGTGACTAAAGGACCATAATCTCACAAATAGGAGCATTGAATTAATCAGACAGCAGCCTTTAAACAGTCAAAAGAGAATTTTGACTACTCCTCATGTGACGTAAATTCCACAAATCCTTGACAGAAGTGTGTCACTGAATTCAAGAAAGGTCTAGGCAAACTATTAGGAAATAAGATCATGAATCCACAGGAAGAGAAACTAATAATTAAACATCATGACCTAGATGTGTCCTGCACTTGAGGTAGTTCAGCAGCTATCTAGAAACTGAGAATACATTACTGGTGAAAGATTGCTCTGTATGTGCAATATCCTTGTTTTTCACCTATTATTAATCGATATCTCTAATTTAAGGGCAGAATATATAGGCATAGGTGGAAGCACAACATAAGCTTGTTTATCATTTTTAATAGTCTTATAATATAAGAAAATTGATTAAGTGGTTTTAACTCAGCAATTCTCAAAAAATATATATTTGCTGAGTGCTTTATTGTTAGCCAGAAAAACTGAATATTTACAGCTTGATCTAATTACATTTATCTAAAAACTTATTGAGTTAGATGATGATTTTGCAGTTTATTCTTTATTTGGAGTCTCTTAATTTGCATGAAAAGCAATTGCAATTAATTCAGTTCTTGGGTGGAACTAATCCAGTTGAATGGAAACTTTAAGGAGCAAAGTAGATAATAGAACATAATAGCTATCCTGTAGT
>NW_011212752.1:5734-12380 GCF_000146605.3 Meleagris gallopavo
TCCCAAAGATTATTTGTTCTTCTAGAAGGTTGAGAAGGTTGTGTGCTTTCTGATTTTTATTTCTGAGAAGTTCTGCCAAAATTCAGATTTTTTTGTTCTGGATTCAGCACAAAATGAAGAATAAAACTCTAAAGGAAGAAAAAGTGACACCACAGCTCCATGGGTTGTTAACAATTCTTTATATGATTGTATAATGGGAAGTAGTTTGCTACAATTGCAATTAGAATGTTTTGACAAGGTTGACATAAATATTTCTGATGAATCACTCTATGTGAATTTTAATTATTTTGCAAACTCGCACTGTTATATGTAGCAAAACATTTCACTTTATTTTTTATTAAAACCTGATAATCAACTGTCCCCTTTTCTTATCTTCTAAAAGCTGTAGTAACTTTCAAAGCCTTTCATAGTAAGCTTTACATATATATTATTTGAAATGTGCGCAGCAATGCCTTTATCTAATTATTGAAAGCTCTAAGAATATTTCTTTGGTTTCAAATTATTTTGCATTAGGCATGTGAGTTTTACTTTCATTATTCTTTTACAAGGAACTAAGATAACATTTTGTTAGCCTGTGTGCTTTCAAAAAGCCAACTTTATATTTCATTGGTTGGATTGTTGTCAAAAGTTTTTTCCTTTTAATTGGCATATCTAATATACTTAGGCATTATCACATTGTTCTTACTTCTAAGACAGTACGGTCTGAACTATACTTAAATTTTTATGCACTGCTAATAGGAATTTGAATTATAATCAGCTATTGTAGCAGTCTTGTTAAATGTGGGAATCTTATGAAACTTCAGCATCCATCATGATTAGAAAGGAAATATTTGGATGGCTAGATCTGAGACGGAAAGAATGAAGCATTCATACTGGTCTCCCACAGTCAGCTGAGGATATGTACTGAATCTAACTGATGATAGCATTAGAATCTCATGTTCACAAGGGGACCCATTGACTTCAAGCAGCCTCCGTACTCAGTACTAAAGACTGCCATCTGCAGTATAGCTGAATATAGCAAATGGAGATTTGTAAAGCATCCCTAGGTACTAAATTATATTTACCAAAAACATCAGATGATCCAAACAGTG
The DNA here is from genome assembly GCF_000146605.3 of Meleagris gallopavo. Lineage (NCBI taxonomy): Eukaryota > Metazoa > Chordata > Aves > Galliformes > Phasianidae > Meleagris > Meleagris gallopavo. The sequence goes on from NW_011212752.1 coordinate 6,826, forward strand.
ATAATGAGACATTTCAAATGCTAGGGTGGAAGAATGTTTCTAAATTCAAGAATGGAATATGTCTTCTGAACTGTGTCACCACATTGTTTGTTGATTTGTTAATGACTTAAAAGCCTCAGACACTTATGATTAGTGTTCATGATTTACACTGCAATCAAATTGATAAATAGCTTCTTAGTTCACACATCTGGAGAACCCTCAGAGTGTGAGAAGTAGCCAGGCACACCAGACTGTGTCTGTTAACCAAATTTAAGTCAAATCCAGAGGAATTTCCTACTTTTACTGATGTTAGAAATAAATTTTCTCTCTCTCTCTCTAACATTTTTAGTAAGTATAATTAGTAATTTTGACTACCTAGATACAACAGATTCCTAAAATAAACAGTTTGTTCTGCTCTAAAAAAGTCTATGAATTATTAATTTCTTAAGTGCAGTGAATAATATCACACAAGTTCTGGAGATGGTGTTACACTGCAATAATTAATGAGCACTACAAAGTGTGGTAAATTTTTATTAGAGGAAAAGTACTGCTTGGATTTTCTCCATAGCATTTCTATTTTACTGAGACTGATTTAATCAGAAACAAGCAATATCATAAAATGTAAATAGAAAAGGAAATCTTCTTTCAACATCATTATATGATAAAAAAGAAAAGAAAAAAATCAGGGAATTATCATAAGATCCTTAAATTACTTTGTTGAATAAGAGTCTCAGACTGAATGGTATCAGAAATCTGTCTTTCAAAAGGTAGATGATATGCTTTATTCTCTATTATGATAACATTACAGCTCTGCACCATGGAGAGCAGCTACACGAATGAATTATTTTACTGACAAATACAAGACAGTATTCAAAGTGTTTTATGAATTTTGTAAATCTTAATGAAATAATAAATGTTTTTGAAGAGCTGAAATGTCTTCTGTGGTTTAAGTTAATTCTGAGTTTACACCCCACATAATAATCAGACAACAAACAAAAACAATCAAAATACTTAAAGCTAAACTGAACAATCTTATATTTACAAGGGCTGCTTGAAGGCAATGCCTCCTATGTTATTACGTTGACCCACGACATCAGAAGCAGGTGTTGATGATATGGCAGTAGAGACTGAATCTTCCCACTGATATCCCATTACATTTTGTTGCTGTATGACAGGTGGTAGCAGAGGGGCAGTCAGACAAAATGATGTCTGACATGTGGATGAAGCAAAGGTGTGTCACTGAATTCCTCCATGTCAAAAACATGGCATCCACTGACATTCATCAACTCTTGTTGTACGTTTCTACAGACCAAATAGTGGATATGAGTGCAGTGAGGTGGTGGGTGGTATGTTTCAGCAGCGGTGACAGCAATGTGAAAGACAAGTCACTTTCTGGATGGCTATGCACAGCCTGTTACATCACAAAAAGAAGTGTGTCTTGATGAGCTTATACACGTAAATTGCCTAATGGTGGTCTCTGTGTTGAAAACCTGTGTTTTGTAGCTGAGAATTTGCTCTGTCAAATAGTGCTTTTGTGCTCTGTTGTAAATTGACTTTAAGAGACATTTTACAATTTACATTGCAAATTTTACATTAAGAGGCATTACTTAAAAGCGACATACACATTTACGTGACCGCTTATTCCTATTCATTATTTAGTGATTTTAGACTATTTTTTTTTAATTGCTAATATTCAGGAAATAAATATTTCAATAATTGTATCTGAAATGGTTTCTGAAAAAAATGTACAGTAATCATAGATTTTGTCTTTTAAACATCCCTCTAGGTATAAAGTAGTTGAACATAGAATATTGAAAAATATGTCAGATGTACTCCAGATTCAACATTTTTGTATAAATTTATGTGAAACTTAACTATATTTTATAGTAAAGTTTTGTTTTATTACATTGCAAAAGCCATGAAACCTACTTCATTTAGATTCAGTTTTATTTCTCTATTTTTATGGTTGAGATCTTAGAGCAAGCTTGTTTACTGCCATGTGGTTTCTATCATAGACAAAAACACTGAAGATTCTAACTTATCAGGGCTCTCTCTCTCTTTATGTTAAAATATATAATTCTTTCACCTTTGATTTCCTTTCATATTTTATCTTGATTATAGCAATGTTTTTGCAGAATTCTGGTAAAGGTTATGTTAGTACTTCCATTATGAAGAGTTAAAGGGTTTATAATTTGACTGTGTAAATTTGTTTTTGTCTGTTCTTGAGTTTGAAATATGAGCTATTCTATGTGTAAATAGATCTTTGTGAATTAAGGGAATTTTATCTCTGTAGTTTTGTAAATGTCTTACTTTTACTCACCATTTTAAAATCTAAATATCTCTAGCTCACATCATCCTCAAAATCACATAAAATTACAGAATCTTTGAGGTTGGCAAGGACATCTAGATATCATATAAGCAGGATGCCCAGGGCTGTATAAAGTTTTTTGAGTATCTGCATGATTCCATCACTTCCCTAGCCAACCAGTTCTAGTGTTTGACCAGCCCCACAGTAACAAAGTGGATTTTTTTTTGTATTCAGATTGAATTTCTTGTGTTGCAGTTTATGCCTTTTGCTAATGAAATGAGTGTGCTTCCATATTCTTTCCTGCTTTCCATCAGGTATTCAGCTTAATCAACACATGGGCTGATTAGATTCCCTTAGCCTTCTCTTGATCAGTGCCAAAATTCCCACAGCTGCTTCTAGTATGAAAGAATACAGTCCAGTCCCTTAATGATTTTGATCCCCTTCACTGAACTTCCTTCCTGAAGTGCATATCCTTCTTGGGTGCAGCATCTAGACAGCATTAAGAATGGGAAAGATCACCTTCCTCCATCAGTTGGAAAAGCTTTTCTTAATACAACCTCAAATACAGTTTGTATTCTTTGCTGTTAAGGTGCATTCCTGGTTTATAACTGTAAGGAAGGATGCCAAAATATTTTGCTGGGTGGCTTTCCAGAAAGTCTCCAGTGTGTAGTGATTCCCAGGATTATTCCTCCAGGAATTGTATTTCCCTTTGTTGAATTTCATGAGATTCTTCTCAGTCAATTTCTTGAGCCTGTCAAGATCCTTTCAGATTACAGTACAATCCTCTGACCATTCCCCTCCATTTTATATTTACAATCTTGTTAAAAATACATTCTCCTCCAGCACCATTAACAAGGATGTTAAGCAGTTCTGATCTCACTAATAACCACTGGCATGTGAACTACTGATTGGTCTCCAGCTGGACTTTGTGTCATTGATAAAAGCCCTCTGAAGTCAACACATTTAGAAGGCTATCAAGTTGATTAGTATGATTCCCACATTGTGAATCCATGACTGTTTCAATCACTTTCATGCTTTGAAATATATTGCAGGAAGATTTTCTCAATTACCTTCCTAGTAATTGAGGTGAGGTTGACTTAGCCTATAGTTACATGGATCTTCATCGCTTGTTGCTACTGAATGCAAGAGTTCTAGCCTTCCAGTTTTCAGGAATCTATCCTGATCACTATGACCTTTCAAAGACAACTGTGATCTCACAATGATGCCAGTAAACTCCATCAGAACTTCTGGTTGCAAACTGGCAAAGCTCATCCTATTAAGTGCTCTTCCTTCATCCAGGCTTACCCTCTGGTCTCAGAGAGCTGAGAATCTTGAAGATTTAGTGTAGAAGGCTGAAGAAAAGAAGGCATCAAGCACCTTGAGTTTTCTTTCTGACCTTCTGTTGAAATATCCCCTGCCCCACTCATACTTGTTTGTAATGTGCTATTAATCACTTCATGAAAACCATTCTGATCCCACTACATATATGGCTTACATAATCTATTAAGACTGCCCTAATGAATCTCATTATCCTCTGTTGTATTGTTTTACACAAGCTAAGTCAATCTGAACAGTAGGTCTGAATTAACAAAGATATTTTCTTACTATCTAGACAATTTGGAGGAGGGCTTAGATAGCTCTTAAAGCAGTTTATTTTTTCAGACTGCTTACAAGACAGGCAAAGAAGAGGCCGTCTGCTGAAATGTCACGCCTTACCTCTCTACATTTAACCATCTAACCAGGTCCTTATCCACTCAGTATTCCACCCTTCAAATCCTTATTTCTCCAACTCAGAGACTATGATGCGGTGTGGGACCATATTAAAGACCTTGCATAAGCCTAAGTGGTTGATATCTGTCTTCCCTTGCATATTTGTATAAATGTCTTGAATTATGTAAAAATTAGAAAGTAGACTTATCCCAGTGCAGCATGTAGATTTATGATATAAGGAGCATCATACAACTGTAAATGGCGAGCCCTCTCATTTACAATGGGACTGCTAGAGCCCAGTCTTGTGTAGGGAGTGTAAAAATAATCTTGATTTCCATTCTTACTTCAGGAGAAGTAATCTGGTAGTCAGTACTGAAAAAATGTAGGCAGGACTATATCACACGTAAGCATAGCATCTGTCAAGTGTTCTTTTTCCTTGATCAGAATGGATTCTTGAAAGAGTACAGCCAGAGAAATCATGCAGGACTAATTTCCAAGAATATTTTCTCACACTCCAGTAACTGAACAATCACTTCCTGAAAAATCTCATCAATTTCACAGATTTTGATGATTTTCCATTAATTTGTCTAAACCATTTTTTTGAATCACATTAGATATTTAACATTAACATTACACATTTTCATAGTGAAGTATCTCATTCTGTTTGTTTTGCTGCTGACATTTCTTCAGTTGTAGCTTCTCTACCTTTTGTATCAGAAGAGACAGGGAACCGTCACCTACTATTTACTCTCTTTGTCTTATTTCTCATTTGGGTCACATTTTTCACTAATAATATTTAACCCTTCTTATCTAGAAGTCATTTGTTGCCACTTTTTAGCATTTTATTACTGTAATAGAAGGTAAGAGACTTGTGTGGCATACACTATTTGAAATGAATTTACAAAATGGCATATTTTGTTTTGTTTTTTGTTTCTTAAAACATTTTAACATTGTGTTAATTTTCCAGGCATTTACTTCTGAGCAAAGGGATTATGCTTTATAACCCTGAAACTTATTCACAGATTACTGAGAGCTTATCACTTGCTATATAATTAAAAGGTTTAATTTCTTTTGCAATGGGTTTCACTTCGCATTTATCTATAATGGAATACATCTGCTTTTTTTCCCCTCCTTTCTGAGATAATATAAATAACCAAGTGTCATGGTTTTGTGATTTTTGGTTATTGGTATTCCATATTATAACATCGTGTAGTGCACTGGGAGTTAATGCTCCAGTTCCGGGCACCTGTCCAGAAGAGAAGAAGAACAACATTCCCCAGTTGGAGAGAAGACATAACCCCTGGTAAGGTCACCTGATGTACTCTTCTTTATTGGCTCTTCTTCATCTCCCTGCTACTCAACCGGACTGCACATCTCACCTCAGTGTTATGGTGAGGCCTATCTACCTTTTGGAAATTCTCTCTCTCATGATATTTGATTTATTAGCTTCAATTCTAATTATCTTGTATTAGGGTGTGTTATCTTGCATTTCAATACAATATTTAGTAAATTAGTTTGTTTCTCCTCAGATCATTGTTGCTGTTTTTAATTATTTTGG
>NW_011212753.1:0-2146 GCF_000146605.3 Meleagris gallopavo
GATGCTTTTACCTGACCTGCCGAGGAACACACAGGGTGTGTGATACCCCGAACAGGCGCGTCAAACTCCATTTGTCGATGCTGAATATCAGCACCACTTCTGACAAATGTCCCTTCTTCCAAGCCCAGCGCAGCAGGGTCTCGGTCATGCCTTTAGGAGACGACTGCTCCCCTCTCTTAGAGGGATTATGTGCTTCTCTAGAGAAGTGAGTTATGTGCTTTCATAGGGTGCTGAATCGGCAGCTATAGATCTGACCTTGCTAAGCCAGGTTTGGCTGTCGATAACACATGCTTTTCTACAGACTTAGACAGTTAGTGCAGACAACGGGTCTCTTGTTTCTCCAAATAACAATGTTAGCTATCCTATCTCTGGAATGCAAGGTAGCAGGCTTGGACAATAAAACCAGAAATTAACAAAGAAGAAGCAGATTGGTGGATGGAGTTGTAGCCAATAAGCCGACCAACCAAAGCCAGCCAAGCGTCCTCCAACCTGACCCAGGTCAAAGAAAAATAAGAGGACAGACTTCATCAGAAAGACCACGAAACAACCACTGAGAGATACGCGTGTGTTAAAAGAACTGAGACTCCGAGTGGGGAAAAATGTCAATCATTCTGGGGACACATTGTAATAACCCAACCTTTTCTTGGAAATCTAATGCATATGTAAGCAGCTTGTTCTTTAAGTGTGAGAAACACTGAAAGTCAAAAATTTCAGGTTAGGCAAGGATCTTAGTGATAGCAGCAAAGTTTATTCATTATTGCAATAACAGGCTCATGCTCCCTATTGGCAAGGGAGAGATTGCACACCGAGCAGCAAAATTCATTCCGTTATATACTCTAAACCCGACGCAGGTAATGCTCTCCTGGCTCATTGTTTGAGCGTCTGAAGCTCACAATTTCCCCGACACTGTTGCTATGATACATTTCCATATAAGGTCCATTATCAACCTGTTGGTTTTTTTGGTATGTTTTGTACTTTTCCGTGGAGATAGGAGGGCAATAATTCCAAGAGTGAGCACGTTCCTTCTGTCCCGTTCTAAGCTCTCTCTCCACCCTGCATATTTGCGTTATCTTGTGCCTGGCTCAATTCTATCCCAGTCAGAATGCCCCAAAATCTTAACTTTTTACTCTGTTCAGCAACATTCTTAGTGGAAGAAAAACAACTGTTTCACAAGAGGGTTGTAAGTTCAGTAAAGGCCTATACGACATACAGAAAATACTGGAAGCTTCTACTGCAATAACACAATCTACCTCTCACAATTCCCCCTCTTTTTCTTTTTACCCTCTTGTGTTTTTGCTCCAAATTATGAAACACTTCTAATATAGGAGAAATATCTTATTAGCCTAGCTTGCTAATTGACTGCAATCATCTGTCAAAACTAATCGTCTCACTATTTTCCAAACTCTAATATATGAGATGATTATTAAGAGTAAGCAGATCAGGCATAAAATCAGAATAATCACAATAGTATGCAGCATCTTATTGAAAAGCCCTGTTGCATTGGGTGACCGTCCAAAAAGAACATTCCACCATTGATGTTCTCCATCTTTCTATATCCATTCCATTATTGGATGTATTTCCTTCACATCATTGTGTATGGTGATTAGAGTTCTGTTTCAGGTCCTTATGTTGTAACAAATGCTTTACCATTGTGATATTCATTCCAATATGAACTGGTAGTAAACCTTGGATCAATGTGAAATCAGATTGTAGAAGCTGATACGAGGTGACAGGTACAGTATATGTAAAATCACACCCTGTTATTTTGGTGAAATTACAAATACAAAGGTTAGCATGAGTTCTAGTGTGGGTCGTTGTATTGCTAATGAGTGTTAAAGCTCAACAATAACTTGAGCCAGACGTATACACCCAAAAGGTGCCTAGCCCTTACATGTAACCAGTCTTCCTTGTGTGGGAAAACTGCTGTGTTGTGTGTGTATAAAAGGTGGTAAGCACCTAGAATAAAGGTCTTTTGTTCTGCACCAGCGAAGGAGTCAGCACCTCTTTCGCCACACCCGCACGGGAGCTTGCGGCCCTCTTGCAACATTCTAGTATATACGGTATCATTATTAATCACGATAAAATTACAATGTGTCCTCATGTGGGAATCAAATGTTGTTTCTGCATTAGAATTGGATAATATATA
>NW_011212754.1:0-1638 GCF_000146605.3 Meleagris gallopavo
AAGAAAATATATGGGAATATATATTCAATGGAATTTATGAAGGGGGGGAGGGGTTAAATATTTTCTACTGTAAACTAGTAAATCAGTTTTTCTTATTAAAAGAGAATTCTTGTGATTTGCATCTACAAGGACTGGGTCTCTTTAAATTCACTGTATAGTACTTCAAAATACTGCTGAGAGCATTCAGTATTTTTACAAAAAAACGTATGCTATATGAACAACATTTTCTGTTCCTCATCTTTTTGCAAAATAGAAGTTAATACTTTCTTGTGACAAACAGAATATTTTAAACATGATTTTAGGTTTATTAAACAAGACCGTAAAAAGAGTATGACATATCTGACCTTTTTTCTTAGAATGCACCTGTGTTAATGTAAATCTTTAGGCAATCAACACAGGCTCTGCAATCAAGCTTCTATTGCTTTTATTGTTTTCTAAGTTTTCTAAGTTTCTAAAGAGTGGCAAGAGTCTTGTCCATAAACTTAGGAGTTGCAGTGGTTAGGAAAAAAAAATGTTTTAAATGAAGGCTTATGTTTATTGTATTCTTACGCAGTGTCTGACAGGAGCATCTTGAGAGATATCCCCCTATCACACATCTCAACTCCCAAAAACTTTCACTGCCATATCTCAGAATATCTTAATCTGAAAGAAAAGTAATGCTAAATAAACAAAGTCATTGCTTCTGTTTTTACTTATTTATTTAATTTGTTTGTTTGTTTGTTTTCCCCCTACCTTTTCCTTTTCTGTCATTATGATATTCCAGACACTTTCTAGAAGTTTTAGTTACATAAGGCAAGGACATGCAGCATCTTATATCTTTCTTTGGCATTGTCTGTTTTCAGTCTCCCTCAGTTCCAGACTGTCTACAGTTTATATTTTTCCACATATTTGTCTTCTCAATCCATAATGAAATGAGAATTTATCTTCATTTAATTGAAAAAGAAGAGAAAGTTAAAAAAAAAGCGTATATATATCTATACATTTATACCAGTTGTTTCTGTTCTGGTTTTCTCTAGTTTTGCAATCAGGTAGCTCCCATCCAGTTCCAGGAATCTGAAATGAAGAGTAAGCAAAGATCATGCAGTAAATGTTTTTTATAGGGATCTATAAAAATATAGATCCCTATAATCCTTTCTATCATTTTGTGACAGAAAATTCTACTTCTGTGACAAAATTCCATATATATTATCTTATATGCTGTTCAATCTGGGAAGAGGAGGCTGAGAGAAGACCTTATTGCTCTCTTCCAGTATCTGAAAGGTGCTTACAGCAGAGCAGGGGTGGTCTCTTCTCACTGGCAACAGGTGACTGGACAAGGGAAAATGGCCTCAAGTTGCAACAGGGTAAGTTTAGGTTGGATATCAGGAAATACTTATTTACAGAAAGGGTTGTTAAGCACTGGAATAGGCTCCCCAGTGAAGTGATTGAGTCACCATCCCTGGATGTGTTTAAAACAGTTTGGATGTGGTGCTCAGGGACATGATTTAGTGGAAGGGTTGTTAGAGGTACAGTAGTGTGGTTAGGTTGTGGTTGGACTTGATGATCTTTAAGGTCTTTTCCAACCTGAGCAATTCTATGATTTTATGATTCTATATTGTACAGTATCACATTGTATCATATTAATAATAAAAAATTAGT
>NW_011212755.1:0-1157 GCF_000146605.3 Meleagris gallopavo
GAGGGAAAAGAAGGGCGAGGGAAGGAGATGAAGGAGAGCGAGGCGAGAGAAAAGAAGGGTGAGGGAAGGAGATGACGGAGAGCGAGGCGAGGGAAGGAGATGAAGGAGAGCGAGGCAATTGAAGAAGATGAAGGAGAGCGAGGCGTTGGAAAAGAAGCGCGAGGGAAGGAGATGAAGGAGAGCGAGGCGAGGGAGAAGAAGTGCGAGGGAAGGAGGTGAAGGAGAGCGAGGCGAGGGAAAGGAAGGGGATCACAGAATCACAGACTGGCGAGGTTTGGAAGAGACCTCAAGGATCATGGATCTCCAATCCCCCCTGCCACATGCAGTGCCTCCAACCTCCACTTTTAAGGTGGAGATGAAACAGTTTGAAGTTGGAACAGAAGACTAGGCGAAGGAAGATGCCGGGTGGAAAGGCAGCAGAAGGAAATGAAGGTGAAATGATGGAAGGCGATAGATGGAAAGTGAGGCGTGGAGAGGGAAGGCTATAGAAGTAAAAGAAGGCAAGGTGATAGAAGGAAAATGAGATCATAGTAGGCAAGTGAGATGATAGAAGGAACAGAAAACAACAGAAGGGAAGGAATGAGCTAAATGGCAATAAATGCAAGGCAAAGGAGGAGGAGGTGAGGAAAAGTAATAAAAAGAAAAGAAGGCAAGGAGCAAGAATGCAAGGAGCACGAAGGCAAGGTGAGGGAAGGCAACAGAAGGCGATGGAGGGAATAGAAGAGAGAAGGCGATGGAGGGAAAAGAAAGCAAGGTAAAGGGAGGCTCTAAAATGAAAAGTAGGTGGGGAAAAAAAAGAATCCGAGGTGAAGGAAGACAAGGTGAGCAAAGGCGATAGAAGGAATATAAGGTGAGCTGAAGAAAAATGATAGAAAGAAAAGAAGGCAAGGTGAGGGATGGTGAGGCGATAGGAGAAAGAAGCCAATAGAAATAAAGGAAAGCAATAGATGGAAAAGAAGGCAAGGCAAAGGAAGAGGATGCAAGGGAAGGCAATAGAAGGGAATAGAAGGCAAATCGAGGAAAGCAATAGAAGGAATAGAAGCTTAGGCTCAGGATGCTGACAGAAGGAAAAGAAGAAATGAGGGAAGGTGATAGCAGGAAAAGAAGTTAGAGAATCACAGAATGGCCAGGGTTGGAAGGGACCTCAAAGATCATGA
>NW_011212756.1:0-1540 GCF_000146605.3 Meleagris gallopavo
GGGTGGATATGGTGGATGTGGGGGTTTTATAGGGGATATTTGGGGTTTTATGGGAGATATGGGGAGGATATGGGGATTCTAGCGGGATTCGAAGACAGATATGGAGGTTTTATGTAGGATAACATGAGGATACGGGGGTTCTGTGGGATCCTGTGGGGGATATGGGGGACGTGGGGGCTTTATAGGGGATGTTGGGGTTTTTATAGGGGATATTGTGGGTTTTATAGGGGATATTGGGAGGTATGGTGGGATATGGGAGGGATACAGGTGTTTTGATACAGGATATGGGGGATATGGGGTGGATAAGGGGGGATATGGGGGTCCTATGGGGGATACAGGATGGATGTGGGGGGTTCTGTAGGGGCTATGGGGTTCTGTGGGGGTCCTATGGGGACACGGGGTTGTGGCGGGGTCCTGTGTGGGACATACAGACCGTAAGACAGACAGAGGAGAACACGGAGCACACAGGGGTTTTTGTGGGACATACAGCGACCCTATAAACGCATCCCATCCGACTGCCCTTGCAGGTGTTTGACCTGAGGCAGTGCCACAGACAGATGCAACAACAGGCAGCCACGGCACAGGCGGCGGCGGCGGCACAGGCGGCGGCAGTAGCTGGGAATATTCCTGGGCCCGGCTCCGTGGGTGGCATTGCTCCTGCAATTAGTGAGTAATTAACAGCTGTTAACCCCCATCGGTTTTGCATTGGTTCTTTGTTAGCGCCCGTTGGTTCCTACGGGCACTCAGTGGCACCCATCGGCACCCATTAGCATTCATTAGCACCCATGGGCACCCGTTGGTCCCTATTGGCCCCCGTTGGCCCTCATTAGCCTTCATTAGCCCCAATTAGCACCTATTAGCTCCCATTAGCACCCACTGATACCCGTTAGCACCCATTAACCCCCACTGACACCCATTAGCCTCCATTAGCACCCACTGCCCTCCATTGACCCCAGTTAGCATCAATTGGTATTAATTAGCTTACGCTAACCCCCCTTAACACTCATTAGCACCCATTAGCTTTCATTAGCACCCATCAGCCCCCATTGGCGCCAATAGGCACCCATTGGCGCCCATTAACTCCCACTGGCACCCATTGATCTCAATTAGCACCCATTAGCATCCATTAATACTCATTAATCTACATTAACCCCCGTTAACACTTGTTAGCACCCAGTAGCCTTCATTAGTTCTCATTAGCCCCCATTGGCACCCATTAGCCTTCATTAGCCCCCATTAGCCCTCGTTAGTCGCCATTAGCACCCATTGGCTATGATTAATCCTCATTAACACCTATTAGCACCCATTAGCACCCATTAACCCCAGTTGGCCCCAATTAGCACCCACTGGTATTAATTAGCCTTCATTAGCTCTCGTTAACGCTCATTAGCAACCACTGACCTTCATTAGTTCTCGATTAATACTTGTTGACCTCCGTTAACCTCGTTAGCCCCTAACAGTCCTAATTAACCCTCATTAATCCCCATTAGTCCTCATTAGCCCTATCCCATGGGTGCTCCCCGCTTCCCCCAGCCTTTAC
>NW_011212757.1:0-1731 GCF_000146605.3 Meleagris gallopavo
CCCATAGGGACCCATAGAGACCCATAGGGACCCATAGAGACCCCGGGGGCGGAACGTTGGGACCCACACATTTCAGCTCTGTGAGCAACGCTTTATTGGTTCCAGTGCCCGAGATGTGGGGCAGCCCCAGAAGTGTGGGGTGAGACCCCAAAGTGTGGGGTGAGAGCCCTAAATGTGGGGCGGGACCCCTAAGTGTGGGGCAGGATCCCAAACTGTGGGATGAGACCCCAAATGTGAGGCTGGTCCCCCAAGTGTGGCTCTGCCCCCAAAGTGTAACTCCTGCCCCACATCTCTTTGGCCTGCCCCGTAAGTGTGACTTCACCCCATAAGTGTGGGGCTGCCCCATAAGTGAAACACAAAGTGATGCGGAATCCTCAGAATCAGATGCAGCCCCACATCTATGGTCAGCCCCACAAGTCTGACTCTGCCCCACAAGTCTGACTCCGTCTCATAAGTGTGGGGCTGCCCCATAAGTGTGAGCCCACCCCGTAAGTGTGGGGCTGCCCCATAAGTGAAACACAAAGTGATGCACAACCCTCAGAATCAAACACAGCCCCACATCTGTGGTCAGCCCCACAAGTCTGATTCCACCCCACAAGTCCGACTCTGCCCCACAAGTGTGGGTCCACCCCATAAGTGTGATTCCACTCCATAAGTGTGGGGCTGCCCCATAAGTGAAACACAGTGACTCACGACCCTCAGAATCAAACACAGCCCCACATCTCTGGTCAGCCCCACAAGTCTGATTCCACCCCACAAGTCCGATTCCACCCCACAAGTCCGACTCTGCCCCATAAGTGTGGGGTTGCCCCATACGTGTGCGGCTGCCCCATAAGTGTGAGCCCACCCCATAAGTGTGGGGCTGCCCCATACATGTGGGGCTGCCCCATAAGTGTGACTTCACCCCATAAGTGTGGGGCTGCCCCATAAGTGAAACGCAAAGTGCCACACGACCCTCAATCAAACGCAGCCCCACATCTATGGTCAGCCCCACAAGTCTGATTCCGCCCCACAAGTCTGATTCCACCCCACAAGTCCGATTCCACCCCACAAGACTGACTCTGCCCCATAAGTGTGGGGTTGTCCCACACGTGTGGGGCTGCCCCATAAGTGTGAGCCCACGCCATAAGTGTGGGGCTGCCCCATAAGTGAAACGCAAAGTGCCACACGACCCTCAGAATCAAACGCAGCCCCACATCTGCGGTCAGCCCCACAAATCCGATTCCACCCCGCAAGTCCGATTCCGCCCCGCAAAGTCCGACTGCGCCCCATAAGTGCGAGGCCGCCCCATAAGTGTGGGGCTGCCCCACAGGCTGTGCTCAGAGCAGGGCGCAGAAGAGCTTCTTCTCCCTGAAGGGATTCTCGGCCGTGGGGACGGGCGCCAGCAGCGGATCCTCGCCTGCGTGGGCTTCGCAGTAAGAAAGGAGCTCCGCCGCCGCCTTCGACACCTGCCCCACAAGTGCCCCACAAGTGCCCCATGAGTGACCTATAGCTGCCCCACAAGCTGCCCCACAAGTGCCCCATGAGTGACCTATAGCTGCCCCACAAGTGCCCCATGAGTGTCCTATAGCTGCCCCACAAGTGCCCCACAAGTGCCCCATGAGTGACCTACAACTGCCCCACAAGTGCCCCATGAGTGACCTATAGCTGCCCCACAGCTGCCCCACAAGTGCCCCATGAGTGACCTATAGCTGCCCCACAGTGCCCCACAAGTGCCCCATGAGTGACCTA
>NW_011212758.1:0-2242 GCF_000146605.3 Meleagris gallopavo
CAATTCTGTGATTCTGTGATTTACTTGTAGTTACATTTAATTTTAAGTTAAATGGCTTAAATTTTTAATCATGGAATTCTGATTTCTGAGATTCTGAGAAACTAGAGAACTTCTAGATGATTGCTTTTATTGATGACCAAGCACTGGCACAAGTTGCCCAGAAAGGTTGTGGTATTTCCTCCTTGAAGATCTTCAAGAACTGCCTGAACCCATGGGCAGTCCTAGGTTTTCCTGTAGGGTTTCAAAGATCCCCTCCAAACTCAACTGTTCTGTGATTTACAGATAAAGTAAACACTAAATTATTTCATATACTTGCTTTACAAGTATAAACTAGTCAGATATTTTTGTAGAATCATATTTGTAATACAAAGACTTGGAGGTTCTTGTGGATAAAAAGTTTAACAAGATGGCAGTGCACACCTTAAGCCAGGAAGGTCAACTGTACCCTGGGCTGCATCAAATGAGGGATGGGCAGCAGGGCAAGGATGGTGATTATTCCCTTCTGCTCTACTCTCCAGAAGCTCCATCTCGAGTACTGCATCCAGCTGTGGTGCCCCCAAAACAAGGAAAATGTAGAGTTGTCCAAAGGAAGCCGTGCAGATGATCAGAGGGCTGGAGCAACACTCGTATGAAGAAATGCTAAGGGAGATGGGATGTTCAATCTGGAGAAGGCTTTAGGGAGATTTAATTGCAGACTTCCAGAAGTTAAAGTGAGCTTATAAACAAGAGGGAGACCAAATTTTTAACGTAGTCTGATTGTCATAGAATCATGGAATCTGTTAAATTTGGAAAAAAGCACTAAGATCATCTAGTCCAACTGTCAGCAAATCACCATCATTCCCACTTAGACATATTCCTAAATGCCACATCTACACATTTCACCTTCAGTGCCCCGTGAGCCTTCTCTTCTCCAAATTAAATAATCTCTGTCCCATCAGTCGCTATAGACCCTTCACAGACTTTGTTGCCTTCCTCTGGAAACTCTCTTGCAGTTCTCTGTCTTTTTCTTAATGAGGGGCCCCAAACTGAACACAATACTCAAGGTGCGGCCTCATCAATGCTCAGTACAGAGGGTCAATAACATCACTAGTCCCTCTGACTGCAGTATTTCTGATATGTGCCAGATCTCATTTGGCTTCTAGGCCAACCTGGTCACACAGCTGGTTCATGTTCAGATCCTTTTCCTCACTGCATCTTTCCGCTACCCAGTGCCTGTAGCATTGCATGGAGTTGTTGTGACTGAAGTGCAGGGCATGGCACCTTGGTCTTGTTGAATCTCACACAACTGACCTCAGCCAATAGATCCAGCCTGTCCAGATCCCCCTGTAGAGTTTTTAAGGCCCCTTTCAACCCAAGCTATTCTGTGATTAATTGAGACTCAGATTCTAGATATAATTAATATTTTAGGCCATGTCCAGGAACTGTGTTGCAGCTACCTACCTGTAGTAAGAGTGGATTTTATCTTGTGAACCTTCCCAGATGTGTCAAGATGTCAACTTCTAGGGCTCTGTACAAGTGGAATGACTTTGACTGAGACAAAAGAAGTAGTGGAAAAACTGTAATTTTTTCATTTACTTGTACTAGAAATAACTGAAGATATTTTGACACATTTTCAGTGATCAATACTGGAAATATTTCAATACAATATTTGATAACAGGATTGTGAAGTTATTCTCTGAGAAGCTGAAGAAAATTCGCATAATAACTGCCACATTTTTTACTATCTTCATTCAGTGCCATCTGCTAATAAGTTGTTAGCTAAGAGTGAGTACTGAACTACTAAGATACTTTTCTGTAAGATATATCAGGTAGCTACAGCACCTGTGCAGACTTGCACTGTTTTTTTCACTGTTATCTGCCTGCCCATTTGCTGAATCCTCTCACCTGATTTCATTCAGTCTAAAATAGTAGCTAAGGACAAAACATGAGATGCTTTTTCCTTTCTTCTTCATTTTATTGAGATCACAGACTGAATTAGTTCAGGGCTATAAGTTTTTGGATAGTTTCCTGATGTTTATACTGACATTAGTTAAGACGTCCTTTTTTTTTTTTTTTTTTGGTTTAGTTTCATAGGTACTGTTTGCTAGGTATTATGAGGTACAAACATCCATATGTCATAGCATTTGTATTTATAAAGTGCCAATGAGTTTCTGAAGTCCTTTGAAGACACTGATTTCTGCTGAACATTTTACCTTATGTACCTGCTATTTTAGGTTGTGTTTGGAAAAATTGGCAAAATAAA
>NW_011212759.1:0-2181 GCF_000146605.3 Meleagris gallopavo
AAGAAAAAAAGAAAGAAGAAAAAAGTTAAAGCTGTATGTAAATAAGTATAATTTATAAATTATAAATTAAACTACATCTTTGTATTATTTTGATAATAAAAGCAGTAATTGAAGGATGATTAAAGTTGGAAGGGACTTCTGGAGGTTCCCTTCTCTTTAGTGGGCTATCTAGAGGTGGTTGCCCAGGATCTTTACAAAAAATTATCTTTTCCTCCGAAATGATTCTGAAAAACTCCAAATAAAGTAAACCTTATCTGTGTTTTGTGTACAGAGAAAAAAAAAAAAAACAAACAGAAAGAACCTGCACTATATTTTATTCTTAAAATAAACAGAAACAACATACAAGACTTTTAAAAACTCTTACTCTATTAATAACAAATTATTTTATTAAGCTGTATATTCTACAGGTCATTTCAAAGGTTAAATAGATTTTAGTTTTACTACCAGTGGGATCTTAAACAATGGATACATTACAAATAATGTACTTTGTTCATCACAAGGAAAGTTTCAGACAGTAAATGTTACTGTGAAATTTTACATCATTGCTCAACCATGGAAAACACAGATGGAGACTTAAAGAGCCATAGTAATGGATGAGATTAACTAAGAATTTCTGATTTTCACTAAACACATTCAGGGAAAGTATTTTAAAGTTACTTTGCTTCTTTGTTGAAAAGTATTAGGAGGAAGGCTTTGAACTTAAACTACCTTATGTTTAAAATTAAATAGTTCAACATTTCAAAACATAGTTCACATTGCATTACATTTTTTCCAACTATTTCCATGACTGAATTAAAAAAAAAAAAAAAAGAAGAAGAAATACTAAAATGAAACAACAAAAAATCTGCATCTGAGAACAAAAAAGATTTTTTTTTCATTTAAATATCACTTTGTTCAAAACAATCAATATCTTAAGTGTGGAGAAAGGCTGGTAGAGCTTCTAAAGGTAATGGTACAGACATATGCTGGTATATATAGAACTTACCACGTCTTCTGAACAGACGCAGCAATGAGGTAATTCTGAAATTCAGGGGTTGTGAAGCTTAAGGCACTTTATCCAAGTAAGTACATGTTTGCTTGAAGATACGAGTGTTACTCATTGTCATGTGTAATTAAAGGAAGGTACAAGTTTTGCATTTCTGAATCAATTTTCTTTTTCTTGTATTTAACTAAAATTTCCTGTTCTCTATCTTTGCCAAAACTTGGTATTTGATGCAAAATGGGATGACACAGGGTCAAACACAAAATGAGAGATGAACAGCATTATCAAGCAGCTCTGTTTATTCATTCCGTTGTCAAAGAATGTTGGAGAAGTATTCCAAGTAGAACCAGGTGGGGACTTCTGTCTTCTGCAGACAGGGATTCAAAATGACTTTGAAATTAAACGACACTCAGACACAGTGTGTCTGTTCAAATACATTGTGAGAAACAGTTTGTAACCACTACTACCACTACTACAACCAGCAGTTGTAGTAGTAGTAGTACAAAAACAGAAAAGAAAAAAAAAAACAGTGAATGTTGCTGAATTCTGAACCTTGTCATTTGCAAACAGGTGAAGATCATCAGCGTTGAGCAATGGGATGGCACATTACGAGACAGAGGAATTTTTTTCTCATGTCATTGACTGCACTAGCTGATTCACCACTCACATCATTCACTGACTGGTAACATTTTGAACTTCTAGCATCTCAGGTGAGAATGTGTCATGACTGATCATGAACAACCTGGTTTCCAGTAATTCATTTTATATTTCCATTCATTAGCACCTGATTTAAGTAAGAATTTAATATACTCAGGTGTGAAATATATATATACATAAAGTTTCACTAAATTCTTCTTCTGTGTGTATGTTGGGCCCCTCACTGCAAGAAAGACATTGAGGTTCTGGAGCGTGTTCAAAGAAGGGCAACAAAGCTGGTGAGGGGCCTGGTGCACAGGCCTTATGAGGAGCAGCTGAAGGAGCTGGGATTGTTCAGTCTGGAGAAAAGGAGGCTCAGGGGAAATCTTATTGCTCTCCATAACTACCTGAAGGAAGGTTGCAGTGAGCTGGGAGGTCAGCCTCTTCTCTCGTGTAACTGGTGATAGGACTAGAAGGAATGGCTTCAAACTGCACCAGGGTAGATTGAGGCTGGATGTTAGGAAATACTACTTCTCTGAAAGAGTGTTCAGGCACTGGAATGG
>NW_011212759.1:2201-3541 GCF_000146605.3 Meleagris gallopavo
GCCTCCAGGGATGGGGCATCCACAACCTCTCTGGACAACCTGTTCAGTGCATCACCACTCTCCAAGTGCAAAACTTCCTCCTAATGTTTAACCTAAACCTCATCTGTCTTAGTTTAAAACCATTCCCACTCTACTGTCCTGGAGCGTGTTCAAAGAAGGGCAACAAAGCTGGTGAGGGGTCTGGAGCACAGGCCTTATGAGGAGCGGCTGAAGGAACTGAGAATGTTCAGTCTGGAGAAAAGGAGGCTCAGGGGAAACCTTATTGTTCTCCATAACTACCTGAAGGAAGGTTGTAGTGAGCCGGGGGTCGGCCGCTTCTCTCATGTAACTGGTGATAGAATTAGAGGGAATGGCTTCAAACTGCACCAGGGTAGATTGAGGCTGGATGTTAGGAAATACTACTTCTCTGAAAGAGTGTTCAGGCACTGGAATGGGCTGCCCAGGGAGGTGGTGGAGTCACTGACCCTTGAGGTGTTCAAGGAACGTTTGGACATTGTGTTGAGGCGTATGGTTTAGTGAGAACTATTGATGATGGGTGGATCATTGGACTGGGTGATCCTGTGGGTCTTTTCCAACCTTGGTGATTCTAGGATTCTATGATTCTATCCACCTGCATGAACAGCCATTGATCCTCTTGTTTATATGCTCCCTTCAAGTGGAAGGCCACAATGAAATCTCCCCATGAGTCTTCTCTTCTCAAAGCTAAACAAGCCAAGTCCCCTCAACCTTTCTTGATAGGAGAGGTGCTCCAGCCTTCTGATCATCTTAGTGACACTCCTCTGGACCCACTCCAAGAGCTCCATATCCTTCCTCTGCTGGGGGCCCTAGGTCTGAACACAGCACTCCAGATGAGGTCTCACAAGAACCAATTAGAGGGAAACAATCACCTCTCTCTCCCTGCTGGCCACTCTTCTTTTAATGCAGCCCAGAACACAGTTGGCCTTCTGAGCTGCAAGCGCACACTAGTGGCTCATGTCCAGCTTCTTGTCCACCAGGACCCCTAGGTCATTCTCTACAGGTCTGCTCTCAAGGGCTTCTTCCCTCAAGCTGTATAAATACCTGGGATTGCCCTGGTCCAAGTGCAATACTTTGCACTTGGCCTTGTTGGATCTCACGAGGTTTTCATGGGCCCACTTCTCCAGCCACACCCTTCTGGATGGCTTCACTTCCCTCCAGTGTATCTACCGCACCACTCAGCTTGGTGTTGTCAATATTTTTATTATTTTTTACATATTATTTTCCATATTACATAACTTACATAGTTCACATATTATTATTTTTACATATTTCTATTTTTTTTAGTGACATTTAAAAAACTACTTTCTTCGGGAAGACAAAAA
>NW_011212760.1:0-1083 GCF_000146605.3 Meleagris gallopavo
CCGCGATCCGGAACCGCCACCCCGCTCTGTGGGGCACGTGCTCAGCTCAGACCCATAGCGGAGCGCTCCGCCCCATAGGGGACCACTCAGCCCCATAGGGAAAGCTGGGACCCATAGGGAAGGAATCAGACCCATAGGGACAGCTGGGACCCATAGGGAAAGCTGGCACCCATAGGGAAGGAATGAGACCCATAGGGAAAGCTGGGACCCATACAGGAGTACTCAGCCCCATAGGGAAGGACTCAGCCCCATAGAGGAGCACTCAGCCCCATAGAGGAGCACTCAGCCCCCTAGGGAAGGACTCAGCCCCATAGGGACAGCTGGGACCCATAGGGAAGGACTCAGCCCCATAGAGGAGCACTCAGCCCCATCCGGATCCACTGCACCAGGCCGGAGTCCAGTGGGCCGCGATCCGGAACCGCCACCCCGCTCTGTGGGGCACGCACTCAGCTCAGACCCATAGCGGAGCACTCAGCCCCATAGGGGACCACTCAGCCCCATAGGGAAAGCTGGAACCCATAGGGAAGGAATCAGACCCATAGGGACAGCTGGGACCCATAGGGGAGCACTCAGCCCCATAGCAGAGCACTCAGCCCCATAGGGACAGCTCAGCCCCACAGCAAAAGGCTGACCACATATGGACAGTTCGGCCCCAAAGGAAACGGCCCCATAGAGACTGTGCGGCCCCACAGAGACAGCTCAGCCCCATAGGGAGAACTTGGGCCCACAGGTGCAGCTTGGCCCCATAGGAACAGCTCGGCCCCATGGAAATAGCCCGGCCCCATACGAACAGCTCGACCCTATAGACAGAACTTGGCCCCATACAAAAACCTTGACCCCATAAACAAACCTTGAACCCATACAGAAACTTCGACCCCATAAACAAACCTTGGCCCCATACAAAAACGTTGACCCCATAAACAGAACTTGACCCCATAGGGACAGCTGGGCCCCATAGAAACAGCTGGGCCCCATAGAAACAGCCGGGCCCCATAGGGACAGCTGGGCCCCACAGAAACAGCTGGGCCCCATAGAAACAGCTGAGCCCCATAGAGACCGCTCGGCCCCATAGAAACAGCTCGG
>NW_011212761.1:0-1092 GCF_000146605.3 Meleagris gallopavo
TCCGCATTTGTGGGGCACCCCATGCACCGGTGATGCCACAGGGCGTTCGGGGGACGCTTATGGGGCGCCCCGCACCACTTATAGGGCTGGAGCCCTGCTTTCGAAGCCTTCAGTGCCCCTGCTACGAAGCCCCCTATTACCAGCGGGTGACCTCAAAGCCCAGAGACAAAACATGGGGGGGCTCGTTAGCAGGCAGCTCGTTAACGAGGCTCATTATGGCACTCACGGGGACGCTGAAGTGGACGCCATCGTAGCGGTAGACCTTCTGGGGGGCGCGGCGCAGCGCGGGGTCCACCACCAGCTTGTAGCTGCGCCACGGCACGCTGGGGGGACGCTGGCTCTCACCCCCCACCTCCGGCTCCATTCTGCCTCATTGACACTGGGGAGGGGGCACAGGGGGGGGTCAGCACACCCCTCATCCCCCTCAACCCCCCCCGTGTCACCGCAGCCCCTCGTAACCCCAAAACACCCCTTATTTCCCCTAGAAATATTTTAGGATCGTCCCAAAACGCTCCGGCAGCACCGCAAAGCGCCACGGAGTGCTCTAAAACTACTTAAATTACCCATAAAATACCCCGAATTTCTCTCACCGTGTCTCACAGCCACCCCAAAGAGACCCTTGGTGATTGAGGATATCCCAAAATCCCCCATCATCGCCATAAATCCATGCCCAAGTCCCGAAATGCCCCGCAATCAACTTGAATTCAGATCAAAACGCCTCAGATTGAGCCCAAGATCTGCAAATCCCCCACAACCATCCCATAATACCCTCAAATGCTCTACACCCACCTCAAAGCATCCCAAATCCCCCTACAACCATCCCAAATTTGCGTCGGAACCTCTTAAAACCACCCCAAAATACCCTCAGGTATCCCAGAGCCACCCGAAAAGCGCCCCAAAATGCCCCACAATCACCCCAAAATGCTCTGAAACCACCCCCAAATTGCCCCCCAGTACCCCACAGTGACCCCAAAGCGTCCCCACACACCCCAAAACGCTTCAAATCCACCCCAAAATGCCCTCCCATACCCCGGAGACACCCCAGGGTCCCCCAAACCACCCCACAGCTACCCCAAATTCATGCCAAAACGC
>NW_011212762.1:0-1529 GCF_000146605.3 Meleagris gallopavo
AAGAAAAACAAAAGGAATGAACATGTTATGAAACCTGGGTACAGTTTCTTTCAAGTATTCCCTACCAGCTGCTTCCTGTACCATCTGTTGTTGCCTAAGCAGCTTCCTTCTGAATGGCTTTGCACTGAAGCAGAACTGCTCTCACTGTTGGACACAATCAGGTCAGGTCAGCACTCCCCCCAAAGCACCAAACTCGCTGCCTGTCATTGCTTCCTCCATCCCGGTATTTCTTACTGGCCACCAGCCCCCAAGACAGTACTGCATCTGTCCGGAGGCCCATTTTTTATAGTTTGCTTGCTATTCACACCAAGGAGTAATGCGCACATCTGATTTTGCGCAGGATGCAATCAGAGATTCCACTCAGACACACCGAGAGCGTGACCATATGGTCAAATTCATTTTAAAACAGAGGAGAGTGAGAAAGAAAGTTAAAGAAATGAACAAACATCCCACAAAACAATCTTTTTTTTATGCTTCTGGCCAGTCTGATCAGTCAGACAATTCTACTTCATTACCAGGCATTTCACTTTACAAAAATGTTGCTTCTTCTAACAGGAGTTAGAAGCAAAATGATATGAATCTCCAGAAAAAGGAGTAGAAATGCCCCTGCTGTACTCACTGCGAGTACAGACAAAATACAGGAGATTTCGTGAGGCTGAATTCTATGTCAAGACCCTTCAAAACTCGCCCAGAGACAATGCCAGCGCTCGCAGCGTTTGCTTTCCACCAGTGCATTCACTGTGTTGCATAACATTAACCCCAGCTCTCTCCTCCCACTTTCTGCAGGGCTGACATCACCCCTGGGCACCACATGCTACTCTGGCCCTGCAGAGCCAGGGCCAAGCCCCCCTTTCACCCGCTTCCATTTGAGGCTGCAAGGGGTAGAGCACAATGGACACCCCAAGCTTCACAAACAGGTTCCCCCAACCTTGCAAGAACATCATGCCAGACTGATCTATTTCCAGCACCACTCTTGCTCTCTGCATCTGTGCAGGGAAACACACATCATTGGGAGCCAGCGACTTTCATGATTTTGTTGCGATCAGGATTAGCTGGATTAGGGGTTGATTCATAAGGACCCCCTGCAGCTGTGAGGAAGTTTCATCACAAGGTCAGTGTGGTGTGAACTATATTCTGTCAACACCACCACTTCTTGTAGATGACTACGAAAAATACAAAAGAAAAAAAATGCAAATCTGAACTATATGAATGAAGATTTTACAGCAACAAAGAGATTTACAGATTTCCCCATCAGCTGTGTAGACTTCATCACTGCCTTTAAAACAAGAAAACTGCACTAGTCATTTTTAATTTAAAAAGAATTTAGTGGTTTAGGAGGTGGGAGGAACCTGGGGAATAAGTGTAGCAACCCACACACAAAACCACAGAGGAACTGCTGGCACTAACTCTAAACCCAGTCATGCAGCTTGAAGATTGTTGCACTGTTGAGATTTTATTACACATACGGCTGTCACCTTCAGGACTATTTAATTCCTAGCCTCCAAAGTGCAGTACATAACAGAGACATA
>NW_011212763.1:0-817 GCF_000146605.3 Meleagris gallopavo
CCCCACCAACCCATGGTTGACCTTTAGGGTCCTTCCGACCCCACCAACCCATGGTTGACCTTTAGGGTCCTTCTGACCCCACCAACCCATGGTTGACCTTTAGGGTCCTTCCGACCCCACCAACCCATGGTTGACCTTTAGGGCTCTTTTCAACTCAACCATCACATGGTTCACCTGCATGGCTCCCTCCAACCCAACCAACCCATGGTGGAACTTTAAGCCCTAACCCTAAGCCTTCCAACCCAACCACCCCGTGGTTCTGCGGATGATCATTAAGATCACAGAACCACCAAGTTTGAGTTGGAAGAGACCCTTCAAGGCCATCTGGTCCCATTCCCTACAACGAACACAGACAAGGTCTCTTCAACCCAATCCACTTCTACGGTTTTATGGCTCTAAGGATGGCCTTTAAGTCTCCTTCCACATCCCAACCTCCATAGGGCCATCAGAGACCCCTGTAGGGCCGCAGTAACGCCCCTCCCCCAGCCCCCCCTGGGCTCCCCACCTTGAATTCCCCCACAGCTTTACGCAGAGCCCGGTCGAGCTCCTCGGAGGAGACACGAACGTAGGCGAAATCGATGAAGTCGCAATCCACGTCCTGAGTGCCAACAGTGCCAATGGAGTAGGTGCCCTCCTTCTTGTAGTGGAACTTCCCCGTGCTGCGGTGCAGCAGGACGGTGTGCAGCACGGCCAGCATGGCCTCCTCCACCTGCCTGCCCTCCACCGACACCTCCAGCACTTCGGCACGGCAGTTCATGGCGCCAGCGCGGCTGCGGGGGCCGCGGGAGGTGCTGCTGTGGGGGTGATGGAAGGTGTT
>NW_011212764.1:0-938 GCF_000146605.3 Meleagris gallopavo
CATCATCACCATCATCACCATCATCCTCACCATCCTCACCATCATCATCCTCACCATCCTCACAATCATCACCATCATCCTCACCATCATCATCATCCTCACCATCATCCTCACCATCGTCACCATCATCACCATTGTTATCTTCCTCACCATCCTCACCACCATCATCATCCTCACCATCATCATCATCATCATCACTATCATCACCACCACCATCATTATCCTCACCATCATCCTCACCATCATCCTCACCATCATCATCATCATCATCATCATCATCCTCACCATCATCCTCACCATCCTCACCATCATCCTCACCATCCTCATCATCATCATCACCATCATCCTCACCATCATCATCATCATCCTCATCATCATCCTCACCATCCTCACCATCATCCTCACCATCATCCTCACCATCATCCTCACCATCCTCACCATCACCGCCATCAACATCACCATCGTTATCATCATCGTCACCATCATCACCACTGTTATCATCCTCACCTCCCAGTAACTCCAGTACCCCCAGTCTCTCCAAGTGCCCCCCAGTCCATCCCAGTTCCATCCCAGTCCATTCCTGTTCCCTCCCAGTCCATCCCAGTAAAGCCCCCAACAGGCCCTCGTCCATCCCAGTTCCTTCCCAGTCCATCCCAGTAAAGCCCCCAACAGGCCCCCGTCCATCCTAGTTCCTTCCCAGTCCATCCCAGTAAAGCCCCAAGTCCCTCCCAGTAACACCCAATGCTTCTCCAGACCCTCCCAGTGCCCCCCAGTTCCTCCCAGTGCCCTCTACTTGCTCCCAGTCTCTCCCAGTGCCCCCCCAGTACAGCAGCACCACCACCCAGTTCACCTCCCAGCCTCCCCTCAGGACCCTTCAGCTCACTCCCAGTACTGCCAGTCAATCCCAGTTCCCTCCCAGTACTCCCAGTGCTGCCCCC
>NW_011212765.1:0-1223 GCF_000146605.3 Meleagris gallopavo
CTAGCTCAGGAAAAAAAAAACAACAAACACAAACAAACGTTCTGAAAGAAGAATTTGAATTTTATTTGTCATGCATATACATTGCTATCGTTGCACATACAAACACAGAAAGGTAATTTTATAAGTATTCTCCACTGGGAACATTCTCTATAGTTAAAGTATAAGTTCTTCCTTCACTATGCTTCTCTTAGCATCCCATCAGTATGCAAATTCATACAAACCACATACTTTCATATACTTTCTGATTTTTTTTTTAAATAATTTTTCTAAATACTGAATTTGTATATGCCACTTATTATAGCTAGCCTCTTATAGTTACTGAATGATCTATGCTCTGTTTGGAAGAATACCCAGCAGCCTTTTATGATGGCATAACTGCATCAATGAACAAGGGAAGAGCCAATGATATCATCTGTCTGGATTTTATACCCAGAGAGTAGTGATCAATAGCTCAGTGTCTAGATTGAGATCAGCAACAAGTTGTGTCACTTTTTAATATTTTCATCAGTGACACTGACAGTGTGATTGAGTTCACTCTCAGCAAGTTTGTGGATGACACTAAGCTGAGTGGTGCAGATGACACACCATAGGGACAGGATGTCAGGATGTCATGCA
Source organism: Meleagris gallopavo (assembly GCF_000146605.3). Taxonomy (NCBI): domain Eukaryota; kingdom Metazoa; phylum Chordata; class Aves; order Galliformes; family Phasianidae; genus Meleagris; species Meleagris gallopavo. The sequence goes on from NW_011212765.1 coordinate 616, forward strand.
GAGACACATAGACAGACTTGAGCAGTGGGGCCTGGAGAACCTCATGAGGTTCAACAAGTCCAAGTGAAAAGTCTTACACCTGAGTAGTGGCAATTCTCACTACCAATATAAGCTGGAGGATGTAAAGACGGAGAACAGCCTTACCAAAATGCACTTGAGGGTACTGGTGATGGCAAGCTGGACGTGAGCCAGCAGTGTGTCCTCACAGCCCAGAAAGCCAACTGTATCCTGTGCTGCATCAAAAGAAATATGGTCAGCAGGTTGAAGGAAGCTATGCTGCCTCTCTGTTCTGTGCTGGTGAGACCTCATCTCAATTACTGCCAAATGTGGAGTCCTCAGTATAGGAGAGACATGGAACAGCTAAAGTGTATTCAGATAAGGGACACCAAAATGATCCAATGCATGGAACATCTCCCCTATGAAGCTGAGAGAGCTAGGGCTGGTCAGCCCTCAGAAGAGAAGGTCCTGGGGGACCTGATAGCAGTCTTTCAGTATCTAAAGAAGAACTATAAGAAAGAAGGGGACAGACTCTTTAGCAAGGTCTGTTGTGATAGAACAAGGGAAAATGGTTTTAAACCAAAAGAGGAGAGATTTAAACTGGGTATAAG
>NW_011212766.1:0-1568 GCF_000146605.3 Meleagris gallopavo
TCTACATAGGGTCTCCGGTCCTGTCTGGAGGCCCTAGGGGGATAACATCCCTCATCACGCCATGAATTGTGCTGTGGCAAATTCTTTTGCTTCCAGTGGCTCAGGCATTATGGCCCAAGACACCTGAGACTTATTTTTTTTCCTATTAGGAACCATGAAATCTGCTCGATTCCATGTTATTGTTGGTATTCTCTCTATAACCCTTACCCTTGGTTTCTTAGGGTAGTTCTGAAATTTTTGATTGTCCTTTAGTTGTCTCCAAAGCTGGAGAAGGACATGTTGGGCTGGCAGTCAATCTTAGCAAATTGGACCCCAGCCCGAATTCAATCATTAAACATTTGTTTTCAGGAGACCCTAATGGGTCCCGATTGAGGAGCTCGAGTACCGTCATTTTGGTTTTAGTCACCAGCAGGACCTTGGCTTCTTCTAACGTCTGAATACTGCGCCTAGTTCACAGGCATTCTGTTTCTCCTGAGACGGCCACTAACTGGCAGCCTGCTGGACTACAGCTTCTGAGGCCGCCAGGGGATTTAATATAGAGACCAAAGTACCATACAAATGAGAGGGATCTTGCTGTAGAATTAAGTCTCTCATCCCTGCTAAGAATTTGACCATATCAGAGCCATCAAATGTGTCTTCATAAGTTGCCTCCCTTATGCCTAGTTCATGGATATAATTTTAAGCTCCTTCATGGAGGACCACATCCCTGTACGTAGAGGTATATCAGGTTTATTCGGCCATACCATATGGCAGGCCACCATTAACCATTCTATTATAGAATGGTTTTCATTAAGATATTACCCCATATAACCTCTGCCTGAGAGCAGGATGGACAGTCATGGTGGCCAACTTGGCTATTTTTGGGCCATTCACCAAAATACTTTCTGCCCCAGAATCCCAGTCTTAATAATCAGGCTGGCACACTTTCTCTAGGCTTCTGCCGAAATCACTGTACTAAGTCCATCAATTCTATTGCCATGTATGGCCGGGCTGTTCCATGCAAATAAGTCTGGGCAGAGGGCCACTGATCAGGTGGCACCCCTGCCGGTCTGTCCTGTACTTTTTTTTTTGTTTCTGGTTATAACAGGACAAACTTCTAGTGGATCTGTCAAAATCGGGAATTCGAGATCTAACTTAGATTTTTTATTTTCCGATCAACAAAGTCTGTTGATTCAGAAGTTCCAGTCATTGTTTATTGAAATGTTACCAACTTGACCTATTGGAAGATGCAGAATTAGTTTCTTCCCTGTTAATATGCCAAATTCTTGCTCTAATTTTTCAATACGGTCTTTCAAAAGCTGGTTTTCATTCTCTAAAGTATTATTCCTAATTTCAGCATGATTTAAAGCATTTAATAGTGGCCATGCCAGTGTGGAGGCAGCCAATTGTCTTTCTTTCATAGTCAGTATATTTTGCTAAGCCCCTGAAAGTAATCTGCCACGCAATATGGGGAGATATTTCCCATAACACGTAGGGGACCCCATTTTTCAATGATAACCAGTAGTGCATAATAGGGAGATCCCACAAATCCTAGGATCTGCTCTGGAATCACTTTATCTAGGGGGGGG
>NW_011212767.1:0-1174 GCF_000146605.3 Meleagris gallopavo
AATCACCCACAGCACCCAAGGGTTGGGGGCCGGGGGGCGGGTTTGACCTGGTGACAGTCACCAAAGGGGAGCAGGGTGGTGTCCACAGATGGAAAGACAGACAGATAGAAGGGTGGGGAGATGACAGACGGACAGATGGATGGTAGGGGGACAGACGTGAGCAGGGAGATGGGGGGGGGTGGATGGACAGAGGGACAGATGGACAGGTGGATGGACGTTGGGTGGATGCAGGGGCTGACAGTGAGCGGATGGGTGGGCAGAGGGATGGGTGGATGGACAGGGGGATGGACAGATGGACAGAGGGATGGGTGGACGGGCAGGTGGGTGGATGGATGGATGGACGGACTGATGAGTGGATGGATGTGTGGATGGATGGACAGACTGACAGGTGGATGGAGGGATGGATGGACGGTTGTATGGATGTACAGAGGGCTGTGTGGGTGGGTGGATACATTGGCAGAAAGTTGAATGGACAGATAGACAGAGGGATGGACGGACAGGGGGATGAGCGATTGGATAGACAGACAGTGGGATGGACAAACAGATGGGCCCAGCCTGGTGTCCGTACCGTTGCCCACCCATTCCCTGCCTCCTGCCTCAGTTTCCCCACTGACAAACGCCCCCCAGAAGCCTAACCCCACACCGGGGGTCCCCATCTCCCACTCAGGGCCCCACCATCATCCCCCCGCAGCACTGGGGCCAAATCCTGCCCAAGCTGCACGCCCCAAGCAGAGCCCCCCGGGGTGCCTTTGGGGACACGTGGGGGGGCCGTGCAGCCGCAGATGGTGGCAGCAGGACGCCTCCAAGGCGCAGATGACAGCCAGCAGAGCCGCGTGTTCCCCGGGTAATGCTTCGTTCCCATCGGGTATTTTTGGAGCTTTTCCTTCCTCTGCTCTCCCGGTTCAGAGGCAGCGGATGACGGAGGGCGGATGGGTGGATGCAGCACCCCAGTGAGATCCCGATGGGGATCCCAATTATTTCCTTAGTCGTGTGTGCCCCCCCCCGCCCCCCTCCCCAGGCTGTGTGTGCCACGCTGTGCCACATCCGCTGCCTCGGTCTCCCTGTGCCACGTCCCCCTCAGGCACGTGTCCCCTGCGGTGCCGGCACGTCGCCGAAATCAAATTCCCTTTTGCTATCGCCAGGGCTATTTTCATCCCTCCTCGGTCACGTTGGT
>NW_011212768.1:0-945 GCF_000146605.3 Meleagris gallopavo
GGCACAGAGGGGTGTGGGAGCTCTGTGAGCAGCCCAGCAGCTGACAGCCCCCATCGCTGGCGCTGCCTTCGATCCGTATGTTGGCTCCTGTTTGCACTTACCGGCTCTGAGTGGTTTTTAATTATTGATGCCTCTTTTAGCTTTTATCTCGTGCTCGCTGCAGCCAGGAAGGGCTTGGCGTTCCTGCATTAGTGATGAATTGGGAAGGAGGCCCTGCTCCACCGCGCTGCAAAGCATTCCTGGCTTGCAGGCTTGTGCCATTGTTTCAAGCAAAGCTGTGCTGAAAAATGAAGAGGTTGGGAGCCAGGAGGGGGGAAGTGATGGAGGCAATCCCCGCTGTTCCCGCAGCGATGCAGGGGAGGAGGAAACGGCAGGGGATGGCAAAAAATAAAGCGAGGAAACCTGCTTGACCCAGCGAGGAACTGGCAGCGACTCACCTCGCCGGGGAGGAAAGATGCCATTTTGTCACATCTCCAGCGACACGCAGGTGGCCGGGGGGGGGGAAGCGACGCGAGGCAGCGGGGTCCCGCCAAGTGCTGCAAGGCAGGAATCGATGTCAGGTCAGGGCTGGAGGCTCTGTGGGCAGGGCACGGGCTCCCTGTCCCCCCCCAGACAAGCCGCAGCTCTGTGGAGCTGTTCCAAGGAGCCCTGTGCCAGCAGAGCTGGCTTGCAGCCTCTCTGCCCGCATCGCTCTCCCACTCTCGTACCACATCCTCAGGAGCGGTTTGTCTGCCAGGAGAAGGTCTTCAATCATCACAGATCAGCAGCACTTTGGGGACCCCGTGTCGCTCGCCGCCCGCGTGCCTCCAACCTCTCCTGCCAGGGCAGGATGGGCTGGCAGCTCTGCAATGGGAGCTTACGAAGCAAAGCGGCCCGTCTGGACACAGCAAGGCTGCTTCCTCCGGTCTGCAGCTACGAGGAGAGTCAGAAGGGGATTTCTAACCT
>NW_011212769.1:0-1025 GCF_000146605.3 Meleagris gallopavo
CCATTGTCCCCATTGTCCCCATTGTCCCTAATGTCCCCATTGTCCCCAATGTCCCCAATGTCCCCATTGTCCCCATTGTCCCCATTGTTACCAATGTCCCCAATGTCCTCATTGTCCCCATTGTCCCCCATTGTCCCCAATGTCCCCATTGTCCCCATTGTCACCAATGTCCCCAACGTCCTCATTGTCCCCCCATGTCCCCAATGTCCCCAATGTCCCCAATGTCCCCCATTGTCCCCGTTGTCCGCATTGTCCCCAATGTCCCCAATGTCCCCAATGTCCCCAATGTCCTCATTGTCCCCAATGTCCCCAATGTCCCCATTGTCCCCAATGTCCCCAATGTCCTCCATTGTCCCATTGTCCCCAATGTCCCCCAATGTCCCCATTGTCCCCAATGTCAGCCTAATGTCACCTGATGTCCCCCAGTGTCTCTTTCGTGTCACCCATTGTCACCCAGTGTCCCCTCTGTATCCCCTTGGTGTCACTTGCTGTCACCCAATGTCAGCCTAATGTCCCCTTGGTGTCACCCATTGTCCCCAATGTCCCCTTGGTGTCACCTGCTGTCTCCCAATGTCCCCCCAGTGTCACCCATAGTCACCCAATGTCCCCCAATGTCCCCTTGGTGTCACCTGATGTTCCCCGATGTCCCCCCCAATGTCCCCCCAGGGTCCCCCAGTGTCCCTTTGGTGTCACCTGGTGTCACCCAGTATCCTTTTGGTGTCACCCAATGTCCCCCCAGTGTCCCCTTGGTGTCACCTTGTGTCACCCAATGTCCCTTGGTGTCACTTGGTGTCACCCAATGTCCCCCCAATGTCACCCAATGTCCCCTTGGTGTCACTTGGTGTCACCCAATGTCCCCCCAGTGTCACCCAATGTCCCCTTGGTGTCACTTGGTGTCACCCAATGTCCCCCCAGTGTCCCCTTGGTGTCACCTTGTGTCACCCAATGTCCCTTGGTGTCACTTGGTGTCACCCAATGTCCCCCCAATGTCACCCAATGTCCCCTTGGTGTCACTTGGTGTCACC
>NW_011212770.1:0-1041 GCF_000146605.3 Meleagris gallopavo
TGTGCACAAGGAGCACAGCAGTGCGTGCACAAGGAGCACAGCAGTGCGTGCACAAGGAGCACAGCAGTGTGTGCACAAGGAGCACAGCAGTGCGTGCACAAGGAGCACAGCAGTGTGTGCACAAGGAGCGCACCAGTGCTCAGCTTGCAGTACCCAGGCAGGTGCGGGGCCCCTCGTTGCCCTCACCAGGAATTTCCTCTTCTGCTTCCAGTGGCTGCCCTGCGCGTTGGTGCTGCGGTGCGCCTCGGTCACCACGTGGATCAGCTCCCACTCCTCTGCGCTGGGGCTGGGCCGGTGCTGCAGCGATTTGATCATCTCCTCCTTGCGCCGCCGCTCCCGGTTCTCCTCGATCAGCTTCCTCTTGGCTACGCGCTTCGAGTCGTCCAGCACCACTGCGGGGTGGCAATCAGCACAACCCCACATCCCAGCACTGCTGGGTGCCCCAAACTGCCCCGCAGCTGCACCACGCACCCCGACCTGCCCCACGGTGCGCACAAGTCAGCTCCTCCCCAACCGCTCCCACAGCTGCAAAAGGATCCCCCAAAACACCCCACGGCACCGCCGGCTGTGCTGGGCACCCTGATCTTCTCTATGGCTACATCAGGCACCCCGACCTGCCCCACGGCGTGCACATATCCCACGCAGCCCAACTACACCTGTAAAAGGGTCCCCAAAGGCCCTATGCACGTACACACTGGGTGCTCCCCAGCTTAGCCCTGCAGCGGGCACCCCAAGCTGCCCCGTGGCACTGCCAGCTGTGCCGGGCATCCCAACCTGGTCCTGCAGAGGCACCAGACACCCTGCTCACCCCATACTGGGCTCCCGCAGCGCCCTACAGCTGAGGTTGTGGCCCCAGTCCGCCCCCCGCCCGCACTCACAGTCCATGGCCATGCCCACAGAGATGCACTTCTTGAAGCGGCACAGCTGGCACTGGTTGCGGGTGATCTTGTCGATGACGCAGCACCCATCGTACTTGCAGGAGTAGGTGGGGTGCAGGTTCTTCTGGATGGTCCGACGGAAAAAGCCCTGGGGTGGGGGTGG
>NW_011212771.1:0-1259 GCF_000146605.3 Meleagris gallopavo
CCCCCCCCAAACCCACAGGTCAGCCCTGTGCCCGACACCCACCCACTCCTCGTCTTCGTCAACCCCAAGAGCGGAGGGAAGCAGGGAAAGAGGTGAGGGGCTGGGCAGGTGCTGGGCACACTGTGGGACCTTCTTCTACACACAAATTTAGGGGGAGGTGGGGATGGGGGTTGGACCCCCCCCAACCCACCTTCCCTTCTCCTGCAGAGTCCTGCGGAAGTTCCAGTACCTGCTGAACCCCCGGCAGGTCTACAACCTGCAGCAAGGAGGACCCAACCCAGGGTAAGGGGGGAATGGGAGGGGGGGTTTGGGAAGTGCTGGGAGGGGGGCAACCAGCCCTGACCTCCCTCCCTCCCTTTCTTCCCTTCCTTCTCCTCCCCAGACTCAATTTCTTTCGGGACGTGCCAGATTTCCGCATCCTGGTGTGCGGCGGGGATGGCACTGTGGGATGGATCCTGGATGCCATTGGTGGGTCTGCACCCCCCCGTCACCCCACACCCCGGGATTTGCTGGCCAAAACCTTCCCCCCCCTCACTGCACTTCTCCCTGCAGACAAAGCCAACCTTCCCCGACGACCACCTGTGGCCGTTTTGCCCCTGGGCACCGGCAACGACCTGGCGCGGTGCCTGCGCTGGGGTGGAGGTGAGTAGTGGGGTGTGAGGTGGGCAGCCCAATATCCCCCCCCCTTCCTCCCCCCCTCCAACCTCCCCCCCTGATCCCGTGTCTCCTCCAACACCATCCACAGGCTACGACGGGGAGAACCTGGTGAAGATCCTGAAGGACATCGAGGGCAGCAGCGTGGTGCAGATGGACCGCTGGCACCTGCGGGTGCTGCCCACCTGCCCCACCGAGGCTGGTGACCCCGTGCCCTACGAGATCGTCAACAACTACTTCTCCATTGGGGTGGTGTGTGGGGCTGGGAGCTGCTGGGGAGGGGGAGGCACGGCATGGCTGGGTTTCACCCCTCCACGCTCTGCGCCCATTTCCTCCCCATAGGATGCCTCCATCGCGCACCGCTTCCACGTCATGCGGGAGAAATACCCCGAGAAATTCAACAGCAGGTGAGTGCCGTGCCCAGCCTGCATCCCTGTGACCCCCCGTGCGTCCCCATATCCCCACCACGCCGTGCTCCCCCCCCCAGGATGAAGAACAAACTCTGGTACCTGGAGTTTGCCACCTCCGAGACGCTCTTTGCCACCTGCAAGAAGCTCAAGGAGTGCCTGAGCATCGAGGTGCGCCTCATCCCTGCATCCCTGTGC
>NW_011212772.1:0-1361 GCF_000146605.3 Meleagris gallopavo
TGGGAGAACCTCAATGGAGGACACCGGCACCCGTGGGACCCCACCCCAATCCATCCCTGGGTGTGGGAACCCCTCCCCAAAGGATGCGACCACCCATGGGACCACCTCACGTGGGACCGCCTCAACTGAACCCATCCCCGCCTATGGGAGAACCTCGATGGAGGACGTGGGCACCTACGGGACCCCACCCCAATCCATCCCCACGTATGGGAACCCCTCCCCAGAGGATGCAGCCCCCTGTGGGATCGCCTTATCAGAGTCCATCCCCGCATTTGGGGGAACCTCAGTGGACGACGCGGATGCCTGCGGGGTCGCACCTCAATCCATCCCCACGTATGGGAGAGCCGCCCCAAAGGATGTGAGCACCCGTGGGACCGCCTCAACTGAATCCATCTCCACCTATGGGAGAAGCTTGCTGCAGGACGGGGATATTTATGGGATCTCACCCCAACCCATCCCCGCGTATGGGAACACCACCCCAAAGGATCCGAGCACCCGTGGGACCGCCTCAACTGAATCCATCTCCACCTATGGGAGAACCTCGCTGCAGGACGGGGACACCTATGGGATTTCACCCCAATCCATCCCCACCTATGGGAGAACCTCCCCAGAGGATGCGAGCACCCATGGGATCACCTTGTCAGAACCCATCCCCGCCTGTGGGAGAACCTCAAAGGAGGGTGCTTATGGGATCACCTCGCCCCAGTCCGTGCCCGTGGATGGGAGCACCCTGATGGAACCTCAGAGCTGGAGCTCCATGGCTGAGACCACCTCCCCTATGTCCCCCCCGGGTGGGAGCATCCCACCCCCCCAGCACGTGCCCACCTATGGGATCCTCTCACCCAAATCCTTTGGGACCACCTTTGGGACCACCTCAGCCGATCCCACGCACGTGGGTGGGACCACCATGTGGGGACGAGTTCCTCTGGATGGGACCACCTCCCCCAGACCCACACCTACGGGTGGGACCACCTCCCCCAGACCCACACCTATGGGTGGGACCACCTTTCCCAAATCCATACCCATGGCTCAAACCCCCTTATGGGGACGAGTTCCTATAGATGAGACCACCTCCCCCAATCCCACACCCATGGGTGCTCCCACCTCCCCCAATCCCACACCCATGGGTGCTCCCACCTCCCCCAATCCCACACCCATGGGTGCTCCCACCTCCCCCAATCCCATACCCATGGGTGCTCCCACCATCCCCAAACCCACACCTATGGGTGCTCCCACCTCCCCCAATCCCATACCCATGGGTGCTCCCACCATCCCCAAACCCACACCTATGGGTGCTCCCACCTCCCCCAATCCCACACCCATGGGTGCTCCCACCACCCCCAATCCCACACCCATGGGTG
>NW_011212773.1:0-612 GCF_000146605.3 Meleagris gallopavo
GGACATGCGGCCATGGGGACACACACAGCTATGGGGACACACGGCCATAGGGACAGACCTGGGGACATGCGGCCATGGGGACACACACAGCTATGGGGACACACGGCCATAGGGACAGACCTGGGGACATATGACCATGGGGACACACACAGCTATAGGGGACACACGGCCATGGGGACAGACCTGGGGACATATGGCCATGGGGACACACACAGCTATGGGGACACATGGCCATGGGGACAGACCTGGGGACATGTGGCCATGGGGACACACACAGCTATGGGGACACAGAAGCCAAGGACACACGGCCATGGGGACACAGGGGCCATAGGGACACACAGCCATGGGGATATGAGGTCATAGGGACACAAAGCCATGGGGACACGCGGCCATGGGGATATGAGGCCATAGGGACAGCCCTGGGGACACAGGGGCCATAGGGACACACAGCCATAGGGACAAACAGCCATAGGGATATGAGGCCATAGGGACAGCCCTGGGGACACATGGCCATGGGGACACACAGCCATGGGGGGGGGACACGGCCATAGGGACACACGGCCATAGGGACAGACCTGGGGTCATATAGGGACATATGGCCATGGGGACACA
>NW_011212774.1:0-1349 GCF_000146605.3 Meleagris gallopavo
GCGCCGAGCCCCCAGCCCCACACTTAGGGGGTGTGCCGTGCCCCACTGCCCCACACTTAGGGGGCGCGCCGAGCCCCCGCCCGCCGGCAGGACCACCCACCAGGGCGATGAGGTTCCAGGGGTGCTTGCGGCGCAGCTCCCCGCAGCAGCTGAGGGCGATGAGGGACGCGAAGAAGACGCCGTAGGAGACGTAATACGACCAGACGTGGCGCCGCACGAAGGCGCGAACGCCGCCCGCGAACGTGAAGGCGGCCACGAACCCGAACGTCACCAACAGCTGCAGCGTCAGCACCGCGAACACCTGCGGGGGGCGGCGGTCAGACCGGGCGTCGCGACACGGGGGGTGTCGCGACATGAGGGAGGGGTCGCGGTACGGGAGGGACGGTCGCGATATGGGGGGTGTCACGACGTGAGGGGATGGTAACAACGTGGGGAGGTTGCGATACGGGAGAAATGGTCATGATATGGGGGGGTGTCACGATATGGGGAGGATCACGACATGGGGGGTTATGATGTGGAGCAAGCTTGTCATGATATGTAGGTATGTCACGACATAAGAAGGGTTGTGGGGGAACATAAAGTTGTGACGTGGGGGGTGTTGTGACATGGGAGGGTTGTGATATGGAGGAAGCGATATCGTGACATATGGCAGTGTGGTGACAAGGGGATTGTAATGGAGAAGAAATATTGCGACATGGGGGGGTATCACAACATGGGGTGGGGGTGTGATGACACGGGGAATATTGTGACATGGGTGGGTGTCATGAGGGGGGGGACTGTCGTGACATGGGGGGGTCTGACGGGTTCAGGTGCTGTGATATGGGGGGAATGTTGTGACATAGGTGGGCACCATAACATAGGCGGAACGTCATGACATAGGGGGGTGCGTGACATGGGAGGGGTGTCACAACATGGTGGGGGTGTTGTGATATAAGGGGTATGTCGCGACATGGGGGGGTGAAATAGGCGGGTGTGTCACGACATGGGGGGACTCGTGATGTAGGAGGAATGTCGCGACATGGGAGAGTCGTCCTCCTCATCTCCATGGAAACGCACAGAACGGACCGACGGACCGCGGGCTGGGAGCGGAGCCCAGACGGACCGACGGCAGCAGCGATGTTCAGCCAATCAGCGCCGACTGACACGCTCAGCCAATCAGCGCCGACTGAGACGCTCAGCCAATCAGCGCCAGGCCCGCCGCACACAACATGCGGGGGCGCGTCTCATGGCCGTGCGCAAACTCCGCCCAGCCAGCAGGGGGCGCAGCGCCGCCGTTGCGATATAAGGAATAAAGCGCTGCTGGCGGAGTGGGAGGAATGGAGAGCTTTCATTTGGAGCCGCGCTCACGG
>NW_011212775.1:0-1106 GCF_000146605.3 Meleagris gallopavo
TCAAGGAGGCTCAGGAGAAGCTGGAGCAGGCAGAGAAGAAAGCCACAGATGTAAGTAGGTAAACCCTTCTCAGCACAGGCACCAGAATCTGGGTGGGGCAAAAGAAGTGGTGAGCCTTATATGGTCAGCTACAGTGGGAATGGTGTCAGGATCCATTCCTGCCACTCCAACACCACACCAGACAGCTTGCCCCACAGGGGTCCCATGTGGGTGCCTGGGGTGTGGAGGCACAACTTAGCCTCAGAGACCAAAACTTACAAGGATGAGCATCCCCAGCTGTATCACCAGTACCCTAGTGTGCACCAATATACTTGTAGGGAAAACTGCAGCAGTGGCTAAAATGTGTCAGAAAAGAGGGGGGAAAAAAAAAGCAGAGAAACAGGAAAAGCTCTTGCCCATGGCCAGCTGCTGAGCACTGGTTGTGAAAGATGCTTGAAGCATATGGGGGACAGTCCTTTCAGGGTCCAACATTCCACTCTGTACCCTAGGAAGGGAAAGACCAGGAAGAGTTTTATTTAGGGCCATGACTGATATTTCTCCTAGGAAATGGATCCCCTCAGGGAGATGTTAGGAAGGTAATGATGATTCTATGACGATTGAAAACAAAAAATTCAATCCCGGCTGGTTTATGGACCTAAATGAAGTAGATACATCAAATCTCCAAAGTGGCTGCCAAGGACAGGGGAGAGTAGATGAGGGCAAGCAGAAGCAGCAAAGTCCCTGTGGTGGCTCAGAACTCCCAGGTGTTTTATTTTCTGCTAAACAGATTGAATAGCCCAATTATGTATTTTGGAAATTGTCGTTTATTAAAGCAAGCAAGTAACCAAAACAGCGCTGGGCGGCCGGGGAGTCTCTGCTCCACCAACGGCGCGCGCTTTCCCCCTCCAGCTGACAGTCTTTATACAGTTCACTATCCGGTGTTCATGGCTTCATAATGTCTCTTGCGCAGGCGTGGTCCTGTTGTTAGGCAGCCGTCCTTTGTCTTGTCAGATGGGGGAGAGCTGGGATCTTTGCAATACATCCGTTTGTAATCCTTAGGCAGCATCTTTAAAGCTGTATAAGTCCTGGGGTCCATATTTTAAAGTGTTATGTTTGTTGGTGTTTCC
>NW_011212776.1:0-1224 GCF_000146605.3 Meleagris gallopavo
GTCCCACTCCGTGAGAAGGCTGGGACGTGACATGCAGGCACCAAGATACTCCCCGTCTTTCTCCCGAGCTTATCTTTGTGGAAGGAAGGACAAGCAGATATCCGCAAAATAATGAGCAGGTGTGGAAGTCCCCACCTGTGGTTCTGTTGTCCCATGAAGGGCACGGCCAGGGACGGACGAAGCGGCTGTGTTGGTGAAAGGAAGAGTCTCAGGAGGGAGCTGCTGGTGTACGGTACCCTGTGCACTTGATGAAGTGCCAACAGAACACCCCTATTAATCCGAGAGATAGGATCAGATCCTCCTGAGGGATCGGGCCCAAAAATCCGAGAATCAAGGTGTGGTAACCTGTGAGCTGGGGAGTTCACGGTAGCATTCTGGAGGGATGGGTAATAGGAGTTCCTGAGAGCAGGGGAAAAAGGAATCATGCCTAGAGATAGCCCCTGGAAAACCAACCCCAAAAGTAGGGACAAAGAACAGGGAAAATATATATAAATACTGTATACAGATATAGCCTAGAGAGCCACTACAGGGAAAATCATTATTTTGACCAAAATAGGGGTCTGATGAAAATTGGACCTGTCAGACTTTGTATTTATATGTAAACAGTAAGACTCCTTTTTCTGAAACAGAATTGGCTTATGTCGCTTAATGGGTGCAAGAAGTAAAAAGTTCCTCACAAGAAGGGGTTGAAGTTCAAAAGAAAAAGGAAAGAGAAACAGAAGGATCATAAATGGGATCCCTTAGATCACTTTGCCCCCTTCAATTTCTAAAGCAATGCAAGCGGCAGAGAGGATGCACTCTCAATTACCGAGCGAGTTGGAGCAGTGTGAATAGGACCTGGAGAGTTTTCCTTTCTCTAACACTAACCTTACCAATACTCCACTTTATCCTCTTAAGGCAGTCTCCTTAGGTCAAAGGGAAACAGGGTATGCTAATGCCTGCTGTTTTTACTAGAAGAAAAGTTAGCAGTTGTTTCAAGAATAATTTCTTAATTGAGAATCCTGTAAGTGTAGCAGAACTATTAGGTCAATTTCTAGGGCCTAATTTCTACTCATGGATGGAAATGATGTTATCATCGATATGTTGTTTATTGGAGAAGGAGGTGGGCAGCTATGCAAGTGTGGGAAATGAATACAGAGGGAAGGTTGGGCTCTGGAGGGAGGCAGATAGAGGAAAGATCCTGAGGATAAATTGTACTGATTATTGTCACTGTCTTTGTGATTG
>NW_011212777.1:0-808 GCF_000146605.3 Meleagris gallopavo
CCCAACTCAGTCCCAACCCAACCCCAATCCCAACCCCAACCCCAACTCAATCCCAACCTTAATCCTAACTCAATCCCAATCCCAACCCCAAACCAACCCCAACCCTAACCCAACCCCAACTCAGTCCCAGCTCAACCCCAAACCCAGCCCCAACTCAATCCTAACCCGAACTCAACCCCAATGCCAACCCAACCTCCAACCCAACACCAACCCCAACCCGACACCAACCCTAAACATAACCCAATGCCAAACCAACCCCAACTCAATCCCAACCCAACCCCAAATCCAATCTCAACTCAATCCCAACCCTAACCCAACCCCAATGCCAACCCAACGCCAACTCAACCCCAACTCAGTCCCAACCCCAACCCCAACCCCAACTCAATCCCAACCAAACCCCAAACCGAGCCCCAACTCAATCCCAACCCTAACTCAACCCCAATGTCAACCCAACACCAACCCTAAACATAACCCAATGCCAACCCAAATCCAACCTCAACTCAATCTCAACCCCAACCCAACCCCAACTCAACCCAACCCCAACCCCAACTCAGTCCCAACCCAACCCCAAACCCAACCTCAACTCAATCCCAACCATAACCCAATCCCAATGCCAACCCAACCCCAACTCAGTCCCAATCCCAACGCCAACCCAACCCCAACTCAACACCAACCCCAACGCAGTCCTAATCCAACCACAAACCCAACCCTAACTCAATCCCAACCCTAACCCAACCCCAGTATCAACCCAATCCCCAAATCAATCCCAACCCTAACCCTACCCCAATCCCAAACCAACCCCAATCCC
>NW_011212778.1:0-647 GCF_000146605.3 Meleagris gallopavo
AGGGGCTGTGCGCCCAGCCAGAACCCGCTCCCTCATTTCCGAGAGGAGACGAAGAGCGAAGAGGGCTTCTAAAGGAGCTGGAAGGGAGAGTTTAGAAAGAGAGCCCAATAAAACAAAGAATTGTTTATAGCGTTTTAGCGGGAGGAAATGGTGTTGGAAAGGCAGCGCGACTGCAACGAAATGTGGGGGGCGATGCATAAACATCGAGATAGATCTTCCCGGGTTTCAGCGCGGTTTTGCGCACCGAGCGTTTCCAGCACCCCGATCCCTTCTCGGTCTCTGGCCGAGGGGCAGAGCCCCGCACCGCACTGGGAGCGCCGGGAGCGAGGGCAGCGCCTAGCACAGCTCTCATCCTGACCGACCCCCGGGGGGGGAGGGGGGAGGCAGCCCCTCTGCCGGCTCTTCGGCCTCAACCTCCATTAAATCCAGGAAACCGCTCTCTGGAATCGAGCGACGGGAGCAGGGGTCGCAGGGCCAGGCCCGGAGATGCAGAAAGAAATCATTCACTCCCGCTCCTCCCCGTTGCCTGAAAATATTTGTTTGTGGATGGGAATGTTTGTAAAGGGGAGAAACGGGGGTGGCTGCAGCGGCGGAGTGCTGCACAGATGTGGTGCTCGAGGGGCTGGGCGCAGCCTGCAGCGCTGCTG
>NW_011212779.1:0-1055 GCF_000146605.3 Meleagris gallopavo
GTAAACACAAGATTTCCAAGGCTTATCATGCTTCAAGTCAATATGAAGCAAAATCAATTAGGGAAAAGCTTGATTATTTTGTGCAGCTAATTTGCTCTTCATTATTCTAGAATGCTAGCCCACCAGTGAACACTGTACATAACTTAAAGCAGTCTGAGTGGATCTTAAGTTTGATCTGGAAGAAATATATGCTTCTAAATTGCTATTTCAAAATAAACTTCAGGTTTCCTCAATTTATGTATTTTCCTGCCTTTTTAGATTTCTCATTCTATTTTCTGTAACCTTTTTCTTTTTTAATTTCCTTTCTTATTCTGTCTCCCAACTTTGTGTCTCTGGTTCTTTAGGATATGCATCCCAAGCTGAACATCATAGGCAGCTGAGGTGCATATGCTATGGTAAGACCAATCAGAGTACTTTCTTTAGATACTTTCTTTAGACCAGTACTGCTATATTTTCTCATATGTCACCATCTTTCTTTCCTTCATTTTTTTTTCCATATGCTGAGTTCAACTAAACTATTAATTGAGAAAGCATTTTGGTACAAATTAGCAAAGCCCAATTAAATGTATCGTATATTTGCTAATCTTTATCTAGATAATATTAATTAAGGATTTATGAACCGTTTACCTTTTCTTTTCCCTTCATATCAATAATTACCTAACAGCTGTTCAGCTTTTACAATCTTTCATGTATCTTCAGGCCTATCAGGACATAAGATTTTTGTCTTTTCAGGACATTCTTTCCAAAAAGGAGAGAGAGAGACAGTTTTCAGCTAAGTCTCTTTTTAAATTAGAATCTTAAATGCAAAAAAGCTGCAATATCTGGTTCCTCAGACCCTGTGGAAATATGCAGTATTTTTAATAGAAAAATTAATCTTTTGAAATTACTGATTAATTTCTACTTTCAGAAATATAGTAAAAATAATACCGTTGTTTGGCTGGCTTTGTTAAAGTGCAAAAAATCAGGAGAGGGTAAGAAAATATAAGAATGAGCGAGGCAGGTATTTGCTTCAGCTCATCCTTGTATGATTTCTTGTTCTTACAAAATGCTAAAAA
>NW_011212780.1:0-1396 GCF_000146605.3 Meleagris gallopavo
GCCAGCAGTGTGCCCTCACAGCCCAGAAAGCCAGCCAGATCCCAGGCTGATTCAAAGGAACTGTGGCCAGCATCGAGGGATGCGATCCTGCCCCTCTACTCTGCATTGGTGAGACCTCACCTGGAGTACTGCACGGGGAGTCCTCAGTACAGGAGAGATATAAACCTGCTTGAGCATGTCCAGAGAAGGGCCACAAAAATGACCCGTGGAATGGAACACCGCCTGTGAGGGCAGGCTGAGAGAGCTGGGGCTGTTCAGCCTGGAGAAGAGAAGGTAACCTGACAGCAGCCTTTCAGCATGTAACGGGGAGCTACAGGAAAGAAGGGGACAGACTCTTCAGCAGGGTCAGTGGTGACAGAAAAAGGGGAAACGTTTCCAAGCTCAATAAGAGCAGGTTTAGGTTAGATAATAGTAAAAAATCTTTTACAGTGAGGGTGGTGAGGCACTGGAAGAGGTTGTGCAGAGATGTGATTCATGCCCTGTCCCTGGAGACATTCAGGGCAAGGCTGGATCAGGCCCTGGGCAACACGGTGGAGCTGTGGTGTCCCTGTGCATTGCAGGGGAGTTGGACTGAATGACCATCAGAGGTCCCTTTCAATTTTAAGGGTTCTATGATGTTGCAAGGAACCTCTCTCTCAAGCTGTACTTCAGTCTCTTGTAAGTGCCCTGCTTACATTGTTTTTTATTTTTTAGCCCAGGAAAGAAAAGCAGGCAGCAATTCAGTATGAGGGCACCTGCAGCTGAAAAACAGGGCCAATATTTGCAAACAGAGGACACTCAAAGCCCCCTCTGACTGGAACCTGACAATAAACATATGGGGACAGCATACCATAAGCCTTGCTTCACAATTCTCCAGACCTGTTCCCTTGTACAAGGAGCTGCCAAACACCTCTCAGAAGTGCCTAGAAAACCCAACAGCCTTCACGATCTCTCCTCCAGTCCCTCCTGGAAAATGCCAGGGGGAGAAGATAAATGAGAGGTGACTCCACTGCCACAGAGCTTCACCCGTAAGAGAAAGATTGGATTACTTGCCCAGGGATACATAGGAATGATAAAGCCATGGATTTCATCGTCTCTTCCATATTCCACTATGGGGTCCTATCCTGGTGGCTTTTGCTCTGAAAAGTTTTTCAGCTAATTTTAAGGTACTGTGAAGCTCCTTAGATACTAGACAGCATGTTCTCTGTATATGTAATTTTTTTTTTTCTCTTTCCTAATTGATGTGCGGGCTACAAGAAAACTTTTCTCAATGTCTCTTTCACCAAAATGACATAATACTGCTGCCATGAGATGTATGAATTGAATCCTTGCTCCCCTCTCTCAGAAAGCTCATGGTAAGATACTCTTGGAATGGAAAGTACTTATGAGATTGTGGAATGTAGGCTATTGGAGGTCT
>NW_011212781.1:0-919 GCF_000146605.3 Meleagris gallopavo
GAGGACCCCAATGGGACTCAGGTACATCAGTGGGACATGGAGGACCCCAATGGGACATGGAGACCCCAATGGGACATGGAGGATCCCAGTGGATCATGGGGACCCAAATGGGACATGAGGGAACCCTATGGGACATGGAGGACCCCAATGGGACATGGAGGACCCCAATGGGGCATAGAGGACCCCAATGGGACATGGAGGACCCCGATGGGACATGGAGGACCCCAATGGGACATGGAGGACCCCAATGGGACATGGAGGACCCCAATGGGACATGGAGGACCCCGATGGGAAATGGGGACCCCATGGGGCATAGAGGACCCCAATGGGACATGGGGACCCCAGTGGGTCATGAGGGACCCCTATGGAACATGGAGGACCCCAATGGGACTCAGGTACATCAGTGGGACATGGAAGACCCCAATGGGACATGAAGGACCCCAATGGGACATGGAAGACCCCAATGGGACTCAGGGACATCAGTGGGACATGGAGGACCCCAGTGGGACATGGAGGACCCCAGTGTGTCATGGGGACCCAAATGGGACATGAGAGACCCCAATGGGACATGGAGGACCCCAATGGGACTCAGGTACATCAGTGGGACATGGAAGACCCCAATGGGACATGGAGGACCCCAGTGGGTCATGGGGACCCAATGGGGCATAGAGGACCCCGATGGGACATGGGGACCCCAATGGGACATGCAGGACCCCAGTAGGGTATGGGGACCCCAATGGGACATGAGGGACCCCAATGGGACATGGAGGATCCCAGTGGGGTATGGGGACCCAATGGGGCATGAGGGACCCCTATGGGACATGGAAGACCCCAATGGGGCATGAGGGACCCCAATGGGACATGGAGGACCCCAATGGGGCATGAGGGACCCCAATGGGACATGGAAGACCCCAGTGGG
>NW_011212782.1:0-1053 GCF_000146605.3 Meleagris gallopavo
ATCCCCAACTCCATTCCATCCCATTCCCATCCCATCCTGATCCCCAACTCCATTCCATCCCATTCCCATCCCATTTCCCATCCCATCCCAATCCCCAACTCCATTCCATCCCATTCCCATCCCATTTCCCATCCCATCCCAATCCCCAACTCCATTCCATCCCATTCCCATCCCGATCCCCAACTCCATTCCATCCCATTCCCATCCCATTCCCCAACTCCATTCCATCCCATTCCCATCCCATCCCAATCCCCAACTCCATCCCATCCCATTCCCATCCCATCCCGATCCCCAACTCATCCCATCCCATTCCCATCCCATCCTGATCCCCAACTCCATCCCATCCCATTCCCATCCCGATCCCCAACTCCATTCCATCCCATTCCCATCCCATTCCCCAACTCCATTCCATCCCATTCCCATCCCATTTCCCATCCCATCCCGATCCCCAACTCCATTCCATCCCATTCCCATCCCATCCTGATCCCCAACTCCATTCCATCCCATTCCCATCCCATTTCCCATCCCATCCTGATCCCCAACTCCATCCCATCCCATCCCCATTCCCATCCCGATCCCCAACTCCATTCCATTCCCATCCCATCCCGATCCCCAACTCCATCCCATCCCATCTCATCCCAGCCCAAACTCCATCCCCATCCCATCTCACCCTCCATCCCATCTCAATCCCCATCCCCAACTCCGTCCCCATCCCAATCCCATTTTAATCCCAACTCCATCCCCATCCCAATCCCATTTTAATCCCCATCCCATCCCCAACTCCATCCCCATCCCATTTCAATCCCCATCCCATCCTCACCCCCATCCTGATCCCCATCCTCACCCCCAACTCCATCCCCACCCCAATCCCATTTTAATCCCCATCCCATCTCATCCCATCCTGATCCCCAACTCCATCCCATCCCAACCCAAACTCCATCCCCATCCCAATCCCATTTCAATCCCCATCTCATCCCCAACTCCATCCCCACCCCAATCCTATTTTAATCCCCAACCCCATCCCCATCCCATCCAATCTCATCCCATTTCCAC
>NW_011212783.1:0-1129 GCF_000146605.3 Meleagris gallopavo
CCTATACATTACAGAAGTCATGGGATCTGGCCCTTCCGGGTGGGGCGGTCTCTTACTGCCTGGCAGTGGGTGCTGGAGGGTGCTTTCCTGGCCGTTCCAAGCTTCTCAGGTTTGAATCGGTCTCGGGAACTCTCTCTCTCCTATCTTATTTGATTTATTAGTCTCAATTTCAATCAGATTGTATTATATTGTGTTATCTTGCTATTTTGATATCATAGTTAGTAAAATAAGTTTTCCTCCATAGATTGTTGGCGCTGTTTTTGTTTTCCTCCCTTCCTTCCCATTTTGTGGGCTGGGAAGGGGAGGACAGGGGCCTACCGCCCCCTGTCACGGGTGTAGATTGATCTCGTTAACTCCGTGACAGCCTGATATTATTATGCAGCCGCAGACATCCGGCCAGAAAGTGTGGTACAGGCGGTCAGGACGTGCCCCAGTACAAGCTGAAGTGTTGACCCAGGATAGAAATACGGCCTGTGTCTTGCCCTGGAGAGCAGACCTTCCCATGTTGGTACCTTTGAATCATCTGTATTTCTCCCCGTGAGTCTTTGAGCCTTCAGGATCACTGGAAGGAACAAAATGCCGTCAAAGCATTCCAGTGTTACTGTCAGATCCCGTGCAACACCCGGTGATGGTCTACATGGGACTGATGGAACATAGGTCGGACCTTCACCTCACGACTGCATGTCTCCAGTAACAACATCGAGCACTGGCCCATAAAAGGATATCAACATTCACTGATCATCACTCACCTTGAATTGTACCAACATGCGTCGTGATTAAAATTGTATAAGCGTCGCGATGTATTGGATCTCTGTATTAGGGAAAGCTTACTCTTTAGTTAGTGGGGGTTGAAGGGAAGCGGAAGAGTTGGAGAAGGGGAAAGAAAATGGGATCAAAGGGAGGAAATGGATGAGGATGAAAAGGAAGAAAGAAATGAAATGAGAAGGAATTGAAGGGAATAAAGAACAAATGAATTGGAGGAAGAAAAGTGAATGGAGAGAATTGAAGAAATGGGTTTTGAGGATGAAATAAAGAAGAAGGGAATAAAAGAATGAGAAAAAGAAAGAAAAGATTTGGAGATGAAAGACTTTTCCCCTGCGATTCCCAGCCCTTAAATGAGCTGAAGTTC
>NW_011212784.1:0-922 GCF_000146605.3 Meleagris gallopavo
TTTTTTTTTTTTTGGAGGACAAGAAAAACAAAAACTAGACCACTAAATCTCTGGGTTCCTATCAAAATAATTGCCTGAAATCTGTGAGAGGGTTTCTTCACTCCAGAGTCCAGATCTACAAATACGGACCATCTTTCACACTTCAAAATGTGGAGAGCTAATATTTTTTAACAGCTAACACTTCAGGATTTGGAGAAAGATTTGGTGAGCGCTAAAGTTGAAACAAATTTGAATATATCTATTTGAAAGACCGAATGTATACAGTCATTCTGTAAAAAAGGGTCTTTGAAAATGAAAGAGAAAAGATTCAACTAAGTTCCAGCAGAAAAATTCAGGAGGATGACAATACAAGGTGAAATTAAAAGTAAGTGAACAAAGAGAAAACCATATTAATTTTTTATTTTATCTCTAAAAGTTCAAACTCTTTATACTCTGCAAACTCTTTATAGCTCTCCCAGGGCAAAGGCCTACAAATACCGATGTGCTGGTGATTTCCCTCAGTAACACAAGAGAACTCTCACTTGATGGAATTGAGTGCACCCTCAGCAAGGTTGCTGATGACACTAAGCTGAGCAGTGTGCTTGCTACATTGGAGAGAAGGGAAGCCATCCAAAGGGACCTAGACAGGCTGGAGAAGTGGGCCCATGAAAACCAGATGAGTTTCCACAAGGCCAAGTGCAAGGTGCTGGGGCAATCCCAGGTATTTATACAGACTGAGGGAAGAACTCCTTGAGAGCAGCCCTGCGGAGAAGGACTTGGGGGTTCTGGTGGACGAGAAGCTGGGCATGAGCCAGCAGTGTGCGCTTGCAGCCCAGAAGGACAACTGTGTTCTGGGCTGCATTGAGGTGATTGTCCCTCTCTACTCAGTTCTTGTGAGGCCCCATCTGGAGTACTGTGTCCAGGCATGGGGCTCCCAGCACAA
>NW_011212785.1:0-797 GCF_000146605.3 Meleagris gallopavo
TGCCTTCAAGCCAGTCCATGATCACCTCTAAGACTTCTGGACGATTGAGTTTCCCCATCTGAGCTCGTTGCATCAGCAACACAATCCACTTGCTCCAAGTGGCACCAGTTGCATGATGGGTGGAGGGAACCTTTCCTCTGAACATCCAGTTCAGCACTGGCATTCGAGGTGCCAAAAGGAGCTGTGTTTCAGTACTGTCTACTTCAGAAGCAACCTGAACCCCCTCATACGCGGCTAAGATCTCCTTTTCAGATGGAGTGAAGCACTCTTCAGATCCCCTGTAGGCTCGACTCCAGAATCCCAGGGATCAGCCTCGGGTCTCTCCTGAGGCTTTTTGCCATACACTCCAAGTGGGACCTTTCTCTCCAGCAGCAGTGTAGAGGATGTTCTTTACATCCTGTCCCATCCGTACTGGCTCCAGGGCTACGGCACAGCCTATCTCTTGTTTAATCTGTTCAGTTTCAATTAGATTGTATTATATTTTGTTAACTTGTATTCCAATATCATAGTAAAATAAGTTTTCCTCCATAGATCATTGCTGCTGTTTTTCTTTTGAGCCCAGCTCCCGTCTCCCTACTCTTCCCTTTTTCCCTTTCCATTTTGGGGGCCAGGGGGCCCACGGGCCTACTGCCCCCCTCGTCACGGGCATAGATTGTTCTAGAGAGCTCTGTGGCAGTTTTAGGTGGAGAATGCGGGCAATCTGCTTTTAACATAAGCAGAAAAGAAAAAGGATTTCTTTAAGCCTGAGACTGTGTCATGGTTTCATGATTTTTCATTATCAGTATTCCACATCATAA
>NW_011212786.1:0-913 GCF_000146605.3 Meleagris gallopavo
TAATTAAGGGGGTGTTAATGAAGGGGAGAGGAACAGGGAAGGAACCCAAAGGCGATGGTCGAGTGGGGGCAGCACTGGAGGACGGTGGGGTTAATTAGGAGGAGTTAATTAGGAGGGGGTGTTAATTAAGAGGAGAGTTAATTAAGAGGGGGGCTACATAAGAAGCAGGGTTAATTAGTTGGGGGGTTAATTAAGGGAGGTAATTAAGGGAAGGAACCCAAAGGCAACAGTCGAGTGGGGGCAGCGTTGGAGGACACTGGGGTTAATTAGGAGATGTTCATTAATTGGAGGGGTGTTAATTAAGAGTGGAGGTTAATTAAGGGGGTGTTAATTAAGGGGGTGTTAAGTAAGGGGAGGGGTTAATTAATTGGGGCGTTAATTAAGGGGAGAGGAACAGGGAAGGAATCCAAAGGCGATGGTCGAGTGGGGGCAGCACTGGAGGACGGTGGGGTTAATTAGGAGGGGTTAATTAGGAGGGGTTAATTAGTTGGGGTGTTAATTATGAGGAGAGGTTAATTAAGAAGGGGGCTACTTAAGAAGTGAGGTTAATTAGTTGGGGGGTTAATTAAGGGGAGATAATTAAGAGGAACAGGGAAGGAACCCAAAGGCGACGGTCGAGTGGGGGCGGCGTTGGAGGACAGTGGGGTTAATTAGGAGATGTTCGTTAATTGGGGGCGTTAATTAGGAGTGGAGGTTCATTAATTTGGGGTTTTAATTAAGAGGGGGTTAATTGGCCCCCAAATGGAAATGGAGGTTTTCGGAAATTGCCCAAATTTGGGGGTTTTGGACCCAAAATTCAAACTTTAAAATTCCAATTTTTGGTCAAATTTTGGTTTTTAATTTACAAAAATGATCAAATTTGGGGATTTGGCCCCAAAATGGAAATGGAGGTTTTTGGAAATTGCCCAAATTT
>NW_011212787.1:0-2079 GCF_000146605.3 Meleagris gallopavo
CTTTCCCAGACCCCCCATTTCCTCTCCCAGTCCCCCCCAACTGCCCCCCCAGTCCCTCCCCAGTCCCTCCCCACGTGCCCCCATCCCGCAGGGTCCGGGTCGCCATGACTACGGCGATGATTTCCTCCGCGCTTTGGAGCAGCTCTGCTTCGAGTTCCTGCAGCGCCTGGAGGCCGCCCTGCCCCCCCCCGACCTGTGCCAGGTGGGCGGGGCCCAAAGGAGGGGGCGTGGCCTAAAGGAGGGGCGTGGCTTAAAGGAGGGGGCAATGCCTAAGGGAGAGGTGGGGCCTAGAAAAGAGGGCGGGGCCTACAGGAGGAGGCACGGCAGAACGGGTGTGGCCTAAATGGAGGCGTGGCCTAAGGGGGTGGGGCCTAAAGGAGGGGGTGGGGCCTAAGGGGAGCGGGGAGGGATAAGTGAAAGGGGCCGTGGCCTACAAGGCGGTGTGGCAGGCAGGGGACGGGACCTAAATGGGCCAATAGGAATGGATGACGTTTGTGGTCTGCCAATGGGAACAGACTGGGGATAGAGGAGTGGGTGTGGCCTAATGCTGGCCCCGCCCCTTCCCAGATGCAGGCTGTGGTTTGGAGTCATGCCCCTTCCGGGCCCCACCCCCCATCCCTGCCAATCCTGCACCGTTACCTGGCCGACATGGGACACACCCCTTCCGGTAAGCGGGGCAACGTGGGGAAAAGGGGGGCGTGGTCTGCCTTCAAACCACGCCCACATTAACTAAGCCCTGCCCACAGGCGCTGTGCCCCGCCCCCTGCGCTCCGCCCAGCGCCAGAAGCTCCAATCAGAGCGGTGAGCGGTTGCCGACCCGTTCCCCAACCCAGCCCTACATCCCAGCCCCATAACCCCGTAACCCAGCCCCATAACCCAGCCCCATAACCCAACCCGACCCCATAAACCCAACCCCACAACTCAACCCAACCCCATAACTCAACCCCATAAACCCAGCCCCGAAACTCAGACCCATAACTCAATCCAACCCCATAAACCTGATCCCAAGACCCCATAAACCCAACTCAACCCCATAAACCCAACTCAACCCCATAAACCCAACCCCATAACCCAACTCAACCCCATAAACCCGACCCCACAACCCCATAACCCAACCCAACCCCATAAACACAACCCCACAATTCAACCCAACCCCACAAACCCAACCTCTCTTAGCCACGCCCCCTGCTAAGCCACACCCCTTCCTGCTAGCCACGCCCCCGCCCAGAACACCAAGAATCACTAAGCCACGCCCCCTTCCCCAAGCCACGCCCCCACCTCTAAGCCAGGCTTATCCTGATTCCCGCCCCCTTCGCTAAAACGCCGCCCCTTTCCCTCTTTAGCCCCACCCCAGCCAAGCCCCGCCCACCGCGCCGCCAGCTCTGCCCCTCCACGTGCAGCCACTGGGTGAGTGGGCGGGGCTTGCGGGCTGGGTGGGCGGGGCTACATCACGCAGCCCTGCTCACTCTTGGCCCCGCCCCCTGGCAGAGTTCCTCAGCGAATCAGAGGAGGAGAGCGGTGTGCAGAGGATGGTAATTAATTATGGCTAATTAGAGGAGAGATTTGGGGGTTCACCAGGGGCGTGCTGTGTTAATTAGCAGCAGGTAATTAGCTATTCCTCCCTTCTTTCATTTGGCCGTTTGGGCCTTGTTTGAATGGAATGCTAACGAGGGTTTGATTAAGGGTTTGTAGGGATTAATTGGTGCTCAGGGGGGTTAATGAGTGTGGGTTAATTAAGGACTCTATTAAGCTGTCATTTTCACGTGGGAAGTTTGGTCGTTAATTAAGCGAACATTAATATTAATGGAGCAGTGAGCGAAGAACTAAACACAGTCAGTGTTAATTAGGCATGCTAATTAGATATTAATAAGGAGATGATTAAGCAGGGCTAAATAACCCTTAGTTGGGATTTACTCATGGCAGCCAATTAGGAGCTCATTAGCAGGCAATAAAGGCTTCATTCCTGAATTATCCCCCCGCAGACGCGCAGTGCGCCCCGCAGCCGCTCCGCTCCCGGTGAGAGCCGCTTTTTTTCTCTTCACTTTTGCCCCAAATTCCCTTTTTTTACCTCAAAATCGG
>NW_011212788.1:0-922 GCF_000146605.3 Meleagris gallopavo
AGAAAAAAGGAGGAAAAAGCAAGGGATAAGGCGGGGAGGAAAACAATAGGAGGAAAACAATAGGAGGTGAGGAGTCTCTATAGGAAGCAAGAGGGAGATAGTCACCACCATGGATCCAGCATGGTTCATAGTTCAGTCATTGATCTTCAGTAGTGGTGGGTCGTCGAGCATTGCTGTTCTGTTGAGACGATGACGGCAGCGGCAATAATGACGATGGTGACCATGGTGATGATGGCCGCTTTTCAATGCTTTCAAAGTGGTCGAGTCAGCTCTCCTTGGAGTGGCAGCTTCTGGCTCTGGGATCTCAGCAGAAACTCCTTTGTTCCCACCTTCCGGGCCTTGCCAGTAGATAAGAGGGAGCAGGGATGCCTATCTGCATCCTGTTTTTCACAGGACACGATGGTGTCATTCCCCAATTTTCCCATACAAAGCTGGAGCTATTTAGTCACAGGCCAGATCTTCCGCCAGTAAACACTCCTGAGCACTCTCTTCCGGAGGCAAGCAGCTCTGGAGGAAGGAGCTTTCAAATGTTCCCAAAAGTGATGTCGATTGTCACACGGTAGCACCCATCACTTGCCTCCTCAACAAATCAATCACAGTCTTATCACAAAAAATACCTCAGGGGCTGGAAAAAGGTGGGAAAGGGGAGGGAAAAAGGTGGGAAATAGGAGGAAAAGCGGAGGGAAAAAGGGCTTCCGGTAGGGACAGCACCAACGGCTAACAGAGAAATCCAAATGGAATTGGAATGGGAGGAAAAGGGGCCGAGGGAGGGAGAAAACGGGGCCGAGGGAGGAAACAGGGAGTGGGACAGGAGGAAATGGGGACGAGGGAGGAAATGTCGGGACTACAGGCCTTGAAAGCTGAGTGAGTGGGGGTGCAGTGGCACCGATCCCCTGGAAGGTGCAGAAGAGCCAAAAAGATG
>NW_011212789.1:0-922 GCF_000146605.3 Meleagris gallopavo
GCACCCCACTGCGCCCCACAGCACCCCACAGAGCCCCACTGCACCCCATAGCACCCCACAGAGCCCCACTGCGCCCTATAGTGTCCCATAGCACCCCACTGCGCCCCACAGCACCCCACAGAGCCCCACTGCACCCCATAGCACCCCACTGCGCCCCACAGCACCCCACAGAGCCCCACAGCACCCCATAGCACCCCACAGAGCCCCACTGCGCCCCATAGCGCGCCACAGAGCCCCACTGCACCCTATACTGCCCCATAGCACCTCACTGCACCCTATAGAACCCCACCCTATAGCGCCCCACAGAACCCCACAGCACCCCATAGCACCCCACAGAGTGCCACAGAACCCCACAGCACCCCATAGCACCCCACAGAGTGCCACAGAACCCCACAGCACCCCATAGCACCCCACAGAGTGCCACAGAACCCCACTGCACCCCAAAGAACCCCATAGAACCCCACCGTGCCCCACAGCAGCCCATAGTGCCCCACAGCACCCCACAGAAACTCATGGAGCCCCACAGAACCCCACTGCGCCCCACAGCACCCCATAGAACCCCAATGCACCCCATAGAACCCCAATGCGCCCCACTGCATCCCATAGAACCCTACAGCACCCCACAGAGCCCCACAGAACCCCACTGCGCCCCATAGAACCCCAGTGCACCCCACTGCACCCCATAGCGCCCCACTGCACCCCACAGAATCCCACAGTGCACCCTAGAATCCCACTGCGCCCCACAGCACCCCACAGAACGCCAACGTACCCCACAGAACCCCACTGCGCCCCACAGCATCCCATAGAACCTCACTGCACCCCATAGAGCCCCAATGCACCCCACTGCGCCCCACAGAGTGCCACAGATCCCCACTGCGCCCCATAGAACCCCACTGCGCCCCACTGCCCTGTCACCAACCCC
>NW_011212790.1:0-512 GCF_000146605.3 Meleagris gallopavo
TCCTTTTTGCGTTTCTGGAAGCGGCGGAATTTCCCCTGGATGGCGAGAGCCGCCCGCTCCGTTTCGGGTGCGTTCAGATCGATGTCGATCAGCTCCTCCTCCTCCTCCGTTCTTTTGGGGTCGGCAGCTTTGGCTGGGGGTTTGGGGTGGGGGGAGACACAAAAGGGGCTGCATTGCTCACAGCCCCTCGGATCGATGCCAGCACCCCCCATATGTCGGAGATGTGGGGACCCTAAAAGTGGCCCCATCTGTATTGGGGATACCCGGGGTGCGCCCCAAAACCATCATGGGGCACCTAAAGGTGCACCCCAAAAGACACCTCAGCATCAATACGGGGCAAGGAGCACCGAAAAGGGCATCCCAAAACCCTACAGGGGGCGATGGGGGACCCCGAAACCCCATCTGTAATAGGGATACCCAAAGTGCGCCCCAAAACCCTACAGGGGGCGATGGGGGACCCCAAAACCCTATCTGTAATAGGGATACCCAAAATGCGCCCCAAAACTCCATAG
>NW_011212791.1:0-1675 GCF_000146605.3 Meleagris gallopavo
AAGACTCCCTTCAATCCAAACTCGACACCCTCCAATCTGAACGGGACACCCTCCAAACTGAGCGAGTCACCCTCCAATCTGAACTAAATAGTCTCATAATCGAACAAGACAGACTCTGAGTCGAGCTGGAGGGTGAGAGCATTGGAACTGACCAACATGATCAACCACAGGAGGCACCACAATTGATGTCAGTTGCCTCTGTAAGAGGACGGAAAATGAAATCAATCTCAACTCAGTTAGAAGAGAAGAAAGAGGAGGAAAGAGGTCCAGAGGAAGTGCTCTGCGATCCAGGAGAAGCACCCCTGAGTCCAGCGGAGGGGCCCTCAATAAGACTGTGGTAACCAATGCCTACGAGGGCAACAAGAAGTCCTGAAAGAGTAAGAGGTGAGCAAGATATCGTTACCATTGTTGATCAATTTCTGAAAATGAATGAAATTCAAAGTCTGAGAAAAGACTTGTCACGACACCCAAATGAGCCTATTGTCACCTGGTTACTTCGATGTTGGGACAATGGGGCCAACAGTGTGTGGCTGGATAGTAGAGAAGCTCGCCAACTGGGTGGCATTGCTAGGCACTCAGCCATTGACAGAGGAATTAGTACATGCCAAGAACCAGGCCTTCACTCTCTGGAAGAGGATGCTGTTAGCTGTAAAATTAAGATACCCTTTCAAAGACGATATGATGCCTGAGAAAAAGAAATGTACTGATATGGAAGAAGGCATCCATTATTTAAGAGAATATGCTGTGGTGGAAATGCTACATAGCCCCGATTTCATTCCTGACGAGCCAGACCAAGAGCATGATCCTGAGAGAGTCAGGTGTACACCAAACATGTGGCGTACATTCACAAAGACCGCACCAGAAAGGTACGCCAGCACATTTGCAGCAATGTATGGCAGAGGGGAAAGAAGACCCCTTATAAATGAACTGGTTAATAAACTTCAAGACTTTGAGTTACATTTAAGCCCTCTGCAAGCTTGTGTTTCAGCCATTACAAAAGTAACTGAAAAGCTGGACAGAATGGAGAGCAAACAAGAAGATATAATAGACAAACTATCAACCGTGCCTGACGCTGATGAATCCATGGTGGTAACAGATAGATCAAATGGGGACCAGAATTCCCAAAAAAACTGGAGGGGCTGATCAACTTGATTTCCTCCCAGCTGGTGGCATCCAATATCTCAGCTACCAAAAGAAGACGTCCTCCTGCTCGAGTAAGTGACAACAGTAAGACCACATCACGTTTTGCCTTGTGGCATTACCTACGTGACCATGGAGAAGATATGAAGGAGTGGCATAAACAACCTACTCCTGTACTTCAAGCACGGGTAAAAGAATTACAAGACAAATCAAGCACCAAGGTGAACTTCTCCAAAAAGGTGATTGCTCCAGTTGCTGCAAACAATGAAGGTAACAAATAGAGGCCCTGCCCCCAGCCAGGGGGGGGAAAGGGATAATAGAGTATATTGGACTGCATGGATAAGATGTCCTGGCACATCAGAACCACAGAAATATAAAGCCCTGGTGGACACTGGTGCTCAGTGCATTGTAATGCCCTCGAGTCACCAAGGGACAAAATCAATTTATATTCATGGGGTGACTGGAGGTTCCCAAGAGCTGACTATGTTGGAGGCCGAAATCAGCCTCACTGGTAAAGACTGGCAAAAGCACCCTA
>NW_011212792.1:0-619 GCF_000146605.3 Meleagris gallopavo
TTTTCGTGTAAAAACAGGTATTTGTGGGAGAAAAAGGGGTATTTTCGTGTAAAAACAGGTATTTCTGGGAGAACAAGGGGTATTTTCATGTAAAAACAGGTATTTGTGGGAGAAAAAGGGGTATATTCATGTAAAAACAGGTATTAGTGGGAGAAAAGGGGGTATTTTCGTGTAAAAAAAGGTATTTGTGGGAGAAAAAGTGGTGTTTTTGTGTAATAACGGGTATTTCTTGGAGGAAAAGGTTTATTTTCTTGTAAAAACAGGTACTTGTGTTAGAAAAAGGGGTATTTTCGTTTAATAACGGGTATTTGTGGGAGAAAAAGGGGGTATTTTCGAGTAAATACAGGTATTTCTTAGAGAAAAAGGAGTATTTTCGTGTAAAAACAGGTATTTGTGGGAGAAAAAGCGGTATTTTCGTGTAAAAACAGGTATTTCTTAGGGAAAAAGGAACATTTTCGTGTAAAAACAGGTATTTGTGGGAGAAAAAGGGGTATTTTCGTGTAAAAGCTGGTATTTCTTTGAGAAAAAGTGGTATTTTCTTGTAAAAACAGGTATTTGTGGGAGAAAAAGGGGTATTTTCGTGTAAAAACAGGTATTTGTGGGAGAAAAAGGGGTATTT
>NW_011212793.1:0-1455 GCF_000146605.3 Meleagris gallopavo
ATTCAGGACCACTTTGTGCCCATTCCGGACCATTTTGTGCCCATTTGGTCTCATTTTGTGCCCATTCAGGACCATTTGGTGCCCATTCCGGACCATTTCGTGCCCATTCAGGACCATTTTGTGCCCATTCCGGACCATTTTGTGCCAATTCAGGACCACTTTGTGCCCATTCAGGACCATTTCGTCCCAATTCGGGACCATTTTGTGCCAATCCAGGACCATTTTGTGCCAATTCAGGACCATTTTGTGCCAATTCAGGACCACTTTGTGCCCATTCAGGACCACTTTGTGCCAATTCAGGACCATTTTGTGCCCATTCCGGACCATTTTGTGCCCATTTGGTCTCATTTTGTGCCCATTCCGGACCATTTTGTGCCAATCCAGGACCAT
This sequence comes from Meleagris gallopavo, assembly GCF_000146605.3. NCBI lineage: Eukaryota > Metazoa > Chordata > Aves > Galliformes > Phasianidae > Meleagris > Meleagris gallopavo. Next base: position 391 of record NW_011212793.1, read on the forward strand.
TTTGTGCCAATTCAGGACCATTTTGTGCCCATTCAGGACCTTTTTGTGCCCATTTGGGGTCATTTTCTGCCAATTCGGGACCATTTTCTGCCAATCCAGGACCATTTTGTGCCCATTCAGGACCATTTGTGCCCATTTGAAGCCATTTTGTGCCCATTCCGGACCATTTTGTGCCCATTTGGTCTCATTTTGTGCCAATTCAGGACCATTTCGTCCCAATTCGGGACCATTTTGTGCCAATTCGGGACCATTTCGTGCCCATTTGGGGTCATTTTCTGCCAATTCGGGACCATTTTGTGCCAATTCAGGACCATTTTGTGCCCATTCCGGACCATTTTGTGCCCATTTGGGGTCATTTTCTGCCAATTCAGGACCATTTTCTGCCCATTCCGGACCATTCTGTGCCCATTTGGTCTCATTTTGTGCCCACTCAGGACCATTTTGTGCCCATTTGGTCTCACTTTGTGCCAATTCGGGACCATTTTGTGCCAATTTGGGGTCATTTTCTGCCAATTCAGGACCACTTTGTGCCAATTCAGGACCATTTTGTGCCAATTCGGGACCATTTTGTGCCAATTCCAGACCACTTTGTGCCCATTCCGGACCATTTTCTGCCAATTCAGGACCGCTTTGTGCCCATTTGGTCTCATTTTGTGCCCATTCCGGACCACTTTGTGCCAATTCAGGACCACTTTGTGCCCATTCCGGACCATTTCGTGCCCATTCCGGACCATTTTGTGCCCATTTGGTCTCATTTTGTGCCAATTCAGGCCCATTTTATGCCAATTCAGGACCATTTTGTGCCCATTCCGGACCATTTCGTGCCCATTCCGGACCATTTCGTGCCCATGTGGTCTCATTTTATGCCGGTCCGGGGTGCGTTTTGTTCTCACCTTGAGGTTCTTCCACCAGTACTTGCGTTTGAGCTTGGCGGCACTGGTCTCAAACTGGGAAGCGCCGGCCTGCAGCGCGTCGGCGCGGTCGTCCAACTCCGACAGCTTCTGGTCGCGCTCCAAAACCTTGTCCACGTTCACCCGCATGATATCCACAACCTGGGGGGGGTTT
>NW_011212794.1:0-982 GCF_000146605.3 Meleagris gallopavo
TATGGGGTCTGAGAGGGTTTATAGGGTCTTTATGGGGTCCAAGAGGTCTTTATGGGGTCGTATGGGGTCTGAGAAGGTTTATGGGGTCCTTATGGAGTCCTTATGAGGCTTGCTGATGTGACTCCCATCTTCAAGAAGGGAACTATAGGCCTGTCAGCCTGACCTCGATACCGGGGAAAGTAATGGAGCAAATCATCACGGTTGAGATCGCACGGCACGTGCATGGTGTCCAGGGGATCAGGCCCAGCCAGCACAGGTTCATGAAGGTGCAGGTCATACTTGACCAACCTCATCTCCTTCTATGACTGGATGACCAGTCTGGTAGATGGGAGAAGCGCTGTTGATGTAGTCTGCCTAGACTTCAGCAAAGCCTGTGACACGGTCTCTCACAGGCTTCTGCTGGGGAAACTGGCTGCCCGTGGTCTGGACAGATACACACTTCCTTGGATAAGGAACTGGCTAGAAGGCCGTGCCCAACAGGTAATGGTTAATGGAGTTAAATCCAGCTGGTGACCCGTTATGAGTGGTGTCCCCCAGGGGTCGGTGCTGGGGCCCATCTTGTGTAATATATTTATTGATGACCTAGATGAGGGGATTGAGTGCACCCTCAGTAGTTTGCAGATGACACCAAGTTGGGAGGTGGTGTGGATCTGCCTGAGGGTAGGTAGGCCCTACAGACAGATTTAGATAAGCTGCATTGCTGGGCTGAGATGAATGGATGAGGTTCAACAAAGCCAAGTGCTGGGTCCTGCACTTTGGCCACAATAACTGCATGCAGCACTACAGGCTTTGGGCAGAGTGGCTGGATGACTGTGAAGAGGAAAGGGACCTAGGGGTGCTGGTTGATGCTCAGCTGAACATGAGCCAACAGTGTGCCCACGTGGCCAAGAGGGCCAGTGCCATCCTGGCCTGCATTAGAAATAGTGTGGCCAGCAGGAGCAGGGAGGTGATCATCCCCCTCTACTCAGCACTGGTGAGGCTG
>NW_011212795.1:0-1035 GCF_000146605.3 Meleagris gallopavo
GGGCGACCTACTAGGTGCTATGGGGACACCTCAGAGACAACCAGGGATCGCTATGGGGTTTCAGTAACACACAAAAAATGGGACTGATGGTCTTCAGCCACTGGGTCGACCCAACTCAAGACCCAACGTTGGCCGTGGGGCAGCTGTGGGGCACCTATAGGTGCTATGGGGCACCCGTGGGTGCTATGGGGACACCTCAGAGACAACCAGGGATCGCTATGGGGCTTCAGTAACACACAAAAACTGGGACTGGTGGCCTTCAACCACGGGGTCGACCCAACTCAACACCCAACGTTGGCCGTGGGGCGGCCGTGGGGGGGCCACTTGTGGGGCACTCGTGGGGCTCAGCTGATGTAGACCCGGTGGAAGTCGTGGGCCCCGAAGGCCGCGTTGCATTTGGGGCACTTCCTCTGCCTGGTGTCGTAGCGGTTCTTGACGCACTCGAAGCAGAAGACGTGGAAGCATTTGGTCAACACGGCGTCCTTCTTGCGGGCGTTGCAGCAGGGGCACGTCAGGCGGGCCTGTGGGGGGCCAAGCGGGGCTCAGCGCCCCATAGATGCCCACGGGGACCCTCCACCGCCCCCAGTTTCCCCTGATTTCCCACCATTTTTCCCTGATTTCCCACCATTGTCCCCTGATTTTCCACCACTGTCCCCAGTTTCCCCCGATTTTCCACAAGTTTCCCCTGATTTTCCATCATTTTCCCCTGATTTTCCATCATTTTCCCCTTATTTTCCACCATTGTCCCCAGTTTCCCCTGATTTTCCACCAGTTTCCCCTGATTTTCCATCATTTTCCCCTGATTTTCCACCATTGTCCCCTGATTTTCCACCACTGTCCCCAGTTTCCTCTGATTTTCCACCATTTTCCCCTGAATTCCCACCAGTTTCCCCTGATTTTCCATCATTTTCCCCTGATTTTTCATCATTTTCCCCTGATTTTCCATCATTTTTCCCTGATTTTCCACCATTGTCCCCTGATTTTCCACCACTGTCCCCAGTTTCCCCTGATTTTCCACCAGTTTCCCCTGATTTT
>NW_011212796.1:0-558 GCF_000146605.3 Meleagris gallopavo
GGTTCTGTGACTAGCAGGGCAGAGGGACCCATGCCCCTGAAAAGGGTAACAGGGAAAAGGGTAGAGAGGGGCCCAAAAACAACGCAGCAGCCACAGTCTGAGAAGAAACAAACTATTTTACTAAATAAGATATCAGAATGCAAGATAACACACTATAATACAATATAATACAGTATAATTAGAATTGAAGCTAATTAATCAAATATAATGAGTGAGAATGTCCAAAAGCAAAAGGCCTTACTCTAATGCTGAGGTGAGACAATCTGGGGAGCTCACATGCTGCTGAGATCAAAAACAGAAGGGGAGGAAAATCTTTTGGGAATGGTGTTTATCTTCTCCTTCTGAGCGGAAATGGTAACAGAACAGCGAACAGTCCTCTGGGGGATGTAGTTCTCCTCTTTTGGGACAGGTACCCGGAACTGAAGCATTAACTCTTTAACTCCCAGTGCGCTACATGATGTCGTGATGTGGAATACCGATAACCAAAAATCATAAAACCATGACAACAAGGAAGGACAAATTCTTCCAACCGTTTCTCATCGCACTCCCCGCCACCCC
>NW_011212797.1:0-615 GCF_000146605.3 Meleagris gallopavo
AACTTCCTCCTCATATCCAACCTAAACCTCCTCTGTCTCAGTTTAAAACCATTCCCCTTGTCCTGTCACCATCCACCCTCACAAACAGCCATTCCCCCTCCTGTTTATACGCTCCCTTCAAGTACTGGAAGGCCACAATGGGGTCTCCATGGAGCCTTCTCTTCTCCACGCTGAACCAGCCCAGTTCCCTCAACCTTTCCTCATAGCAGAGATGCTCCAGCCCTGTGATCATCTCAGTGCCCTCCTCTGGACCCGCTCCATGAGCTCCATGTCCTTCCTGTGCTGCAGATGGGGCCTCACAAGAGCCGAGTAGAGGGGGACAATCACCTCCCTGTCCCTACTGACCACCCCTTTTTTAATGCAGCCCAGAAAACAGCTGGCTGCAGACGCACTCTGCTGCCTCGTGTCCAACCTCTCGTCCACCAGGACCCCAAGTCCTTCTCTGCAGGGCTGCTCTCAAGGAGATCTTCCCCCAGTTTTTATAAATACCTGGGATGGCCCCGACCCAAATGCAGCACCCTGCACTTGGCCTTATTGAGCCTCATTAGGTTTTCAATAAACAATAAACAATAAAGAGCAGCTGGGAGCGGCGGGTCCCCCAGCACTCACCGCTCC